>NC_088643.1:91409051-91711551 GCF_964019385.1 Sycon ciliatum
CAGAAAACGTCTGTACGTGGGTGACTGAGAATCACGTGGTACACACACGTAAAGTACCCACGGATTACGTGGGACTAAACCTCCCTATTAACTGGGCAGTGGTACGCTGAGCGTGGTCAGCAAATTCACATTATTGCTGCCCTGAGCAATGTAAAGACAAGCGACACTGGGCGTAGGCCATTAGCTGGCCATACATGTATAGTCAGTCAGCAGTTGCCAGCAGTCCGCACACTCTCTTTACGAATCGGGAACACTCCGGGGCACAACAACCCGCCGTGGTGAAGACTCTAAAGGGGTAAATGTACCACGGTCGACGTTGTGTATGCACTCGGCGTATTCGCTCTTCTTGCGGTGCTCATGTTGCTGGAGAAGATCATTTTTGGGCTTCTTCTTGTGTGAAGCCGCATCTGGGTGGAAAACCCGGACGTCAAAGAAAGCATTCTGAGCCCTGGTCCAGAACCTGTGTGCGTGGACATCAGCACGGGCATTGTTCGCTGTGTTAGTCGTGGCCGCTTCTAACACTTTGCCTGTGATGGGAGCGAGCACATGCTCAACTGCCATCTGAGCACACCTCCGTCAGGAGGTCCGCCACTATATCCCTCACCTCGCTGTGGCGAATCGTCATGGAAAACCTCTGGTTGGGTAAATCATTGCATGCGTTAAGTTGAATGGCTGCCCGCATACAAAACTTGCTGGCGTGTCCAGGAGAGGCCAACCATAGCGGAGAGCTAGTGCGTCGCGAAAGTCTCCCTTGGGCAGGTGGTAGCCATGCTCTGCCAGAGGCAGCACCGCTAGCCAACTTGACAAACCTTCGCTGATAGACTTTCCAGCCGCCGAGCCAAGGTAGGGGATATACTGCACTTGATCAAGGTGAAATCATTCTCCTCCCTCTGCCGACGGTCATGCACCAGCCGTGTCTCCCTGCAGTTATGGGAGTATTGATCATCGTTCTGGTGTTCAATCGCCTCCACCTGAAGGGTCGTTACAGCTCCCGAAGCAGGGAGCTCTGCTCCACCCGTTTGCTGAAAGCACAGCAGGGCCATTCCCCCCAGCTGACAGAGATCTGCTGCACATCACTTTGCAGCGGTACCCACGTCTCCGCAAAATAGAGCAGTAAGGACAGAACACAGGCCTCAAAAACTAGGTGCTTGGTGCGAAGAGAGAGAGATTGTTGTCATTGAACACAGCATGACGGAGCGCTCCAAAGGCACGTGGGGGGGGGGGGGCAGATGAAACACGGGTCGATACCTCTTTGTGGGATCAGCCAGAATCATGGATAACAGGTACCCAGTACTGGAACTCACATACACATTCCAATGTGCCATTCTTCACAGGAAGAGGAAGAGGCCGTTGGTCATCATCCGTGATACCATAGCCCACAGCCATAAATCTGGTCTTGTCCAGATTGACGGTCAGATCAAATGCAGACAAGACATCGATAAACATACTCAGAGCAAGAGCAGTAGCAGCACGGGCAGTGGCAAACAGTGTAGAATCGTCAGCAAACTGGCAATCGTTGATGGTGGTATGACTGTCATTACCCTTTCTCTTGAAATAAAGCGAGCCCCCAGGATTTTATGCCAACAGGGTGCCGATACCAGGCACATGCTCGACCACTCTGGACCATCACTGCAATGGGTTGAATGGGTGTTGATCCGATGGAGAGAGTAGCCGCCATGGAGGTATGAAAAGACTTGATGACATCTATGATGTTGTTAGGGACACCTGCCTTCGCGAGAATCAACTACATGCATTCACGGTTTACTGAGTCATACACACACACACACACACACACACACACACACACACACACACACACACACACACACACACACACACACATACAGAAATGGCTGCTGTTCGGTCAGTGAAATTCACAGAAAGATGTGTGGCACTTGAGATCACCCGGATGACTTTTTAACATCTTGAGACACTAAGAGCGAGCACGTGGAATACACTCAAGTGGCTAGTCATGTGACTTCTCTTGGCATGCAGACCACCATGCCCGATGATTGATTCTCAGTCTGCTATTGCTCAGATGGTGTAAGTACTAAGTACAGCTTAGTATACCACAGGATGACCTTGCCGTCGCTTGTGAGGGTTGTGACACATATGCTTTGACCCATCGGGGAGTGGGATCGGTTGTGGAGGATGGGGTCCAGTAACATAACAAATATCTTAGTTCCGTTTGCAATGCGAGCTTACACCGTTGCGCATCAGGCTTACCATCTTCTGAGATGACGTTACGAAGATGCGGAAATCGGTCAACATCAATAGATGCATTGTCAGTGACGCAAACCAGACTGTCATCAATAGCATGACCAACAGCTAAATCCTTTGTTTTGCTGGTGTGCTTTTTGTTCCGCTGTTTCCTTCTTCAGGCCATCACCGTGTGCTTTGTTGGCTGTCGTAGTTTTGCTGATGCATTGAAAACATATGCATCTGCTAAGGCATCCCTTGGGGAGATACTTTCTGGTAAGGTTTGGTGTTGCATGTGTGCATGTGTGCATGATGGTGGGTGGGTGGGTAGGTAGGGAGATAGAGCAACATGTTCTCTACACTGTGCTGGAGGAAAATTCAACTGTGAACACATTCAAGGCTTGGCATCATGAACTGTCAAATAGATTATGTTATCGTGTTCTTGATTGTACAAGTCTATAATGGCTGTCTTTGGAAAGCCCAGCTGTGGCCTACTGATGCTCATCCTTGCCATGTCTAGCAGAGGGCACACAACCAGGCACAGTGTATAAATGAACTCTGTCTGGCCCTCTGCTTTGCTGCAGCATGTGAGTTCATGGACAACGACTCAATGTCACTTGTCAAGAAGAATCTGGGCTTAGTGAACCCGCTGGGAGAGAGCTACCCGTTCTATGTTCTGCTCGAGACTTCCGGCTCTGATGGGAGTCATGATGAGGACGTGAGTGGTTGCTCTGCGTACAAGTGATGATTTCGGAATGTCATGCTTTTGTTCGTCATATGATGCTTGGTGTTGTTCTGCGTTAGTCTTATTTATTCATTCAACATCTTGTTGCTCTTCGCAAGACTGCCAATAATCATGAAACGCCCTCCGGTAGCCAGCCACAGCAAACTAAATACTATAGCCTAGGAGAGGAGGGAGGGAGGGAGGGGGGAGGGAGAGAGGGAGGGAGAGAGGGAGGGAGGGAGGGAGGGAGAGAGAGAGAGAGAGAGAGAGAGAGAGAGAGAGAGAGAGAGAGAGAGAGAGAGAGAGAGAGAGAGCTGCAAGTGGAAGCAATGTTGGAATGATGAAGAAACCTTACCCACGTCCTGCCAAGCTGAGTCGGTGACATTTGAGTTGATGATGAAACTGGAGTCTCTTGTGAACAATGCGTCTATTCTACACACTATCTCTTATCTGCCTCCATGTGCTGTGTTGTTTGCATCTGTGTCCACAATGTTAGAAAGTGACCAAGTTTGTGGAAGCAGGAAGCAGCTTTGAGAATGGCACTCTGACCTCAGAACCAAGCAAGGTATGTGGCCATGTGTGTATGTGTGTACGAGAGGTGTGAAGCTGAACTTGGAGTAGCATACGATTGCCTCTCACTCAATACCCAGGCTTGATAATTAGCTCGCTGCAACATCGGCGGTAGTTTTGAACAAATTTCATGGTCCTCATGGGGCGTCTGCAGGTGAACCAAACTGGAGATAAAGCATGACAATTGCCATGTGAAATTGCAATTGCACCTCAGCTGTCTTCAGTGACAGCAGAGACAGATAACGATATCTGTGTGTGTATGTACACGTGTGTGCACGCCTGTATACGTGTGTACGTGTGTGCACATGCTCGGGTGCTCATGCTTGTGCTTGTAGATAAAGAACATCTGGAGTTTACGTGAAAACATCGCGGTGGCATTGCTTCGTGACGGTGTACAGCACAAGGTTAGTTGCTGGCCTCTCTCTCTCTCTCTTTCTCTCTCTCTCTCTCTCTCTCTCTCTTTCTCTCTCTCTCTCTCTCTCTTTCTCTCTCTCTCTCTCTCTCTCTCTCTCTCACACACACACACACACACACGCACGCACGTACTTGTACTTGTTCACTGCGATGACTTAGAATCGACATGTCACAACTTTCAACACGATATACCGCAGCAAAAGATTAAAAAAAGGAATCTCGAATGTTCCTTCTGTGTAGCTGCAACAATTACCGACGGTGAAAATTTTGAAAGTGTGTAGAACTGAGCTGCTTGTGCAGCCCGAATAATGAACCTAGTATATTTTCAATCTTTTCATGTTCTGTGTGTGCATCTTGTGTGCGTTCATGCACGCATGAATGAACGCGTGCTTGTGTGGTGTGTGCCCGCAGAGACCCTTTTGCAGAGTTGAGCACACTTGTATGTGTGTGTGTGTGTGTACATGTGCACGTGTGCATGGTGTGTGCATGGTGTGTGCATGGTGTGTGCATGGTGTGTGCATGGTGTGTGCATGGTGTGTGCATGGTGTGTGCATGGTGTGTGCATGGTGTGTGCATGGTGTGTGCATGGTGTGTGCATGGTGTGTGCATGGTGTGTGCATGGTGTGTGCATGGTGTGTGCATGGTGTGTGCATGGTGTGTGCATGTGTGGTGTGTGGTGTGTGCATGGTGTGTGCATGGTGTGTGCATGGTGTGTGCATGGTGTGTGCATGGTGTGTGCATGGTGTGTGCATGTGTGGTGTGTGTACAGTTTGACATCAGTGTACCCGTGGAATGTATGTATGATCTAGTGGAGATCATGCGTAAGAGAGTGCACGGCCTGGGTGCTGTGTCATGTGTTGGATATGGTCATCTTGGTGACGGTAAGAACTTGTCCTGCTGCTATCTTGTGTGACTTATGTTCCAAGCTGAAATCTACTCACGCTTGATTGAGGCAGTTGATTCTACTGGAACCTAGATGAACGATGCAACCGATACTACCCCACTCCAGTCTCTCAATGCTCGAAATGCTTTCTTTGGATGTGAAGAGATAATTGCTGCTGCTTTCATAGCTAATCTCTGCCAACTGCCATACCCAAGACAGTTGTCATGCTAGTAGTTTTTTGTATGTTTTCAATTGGGTACATGTGGTACATACATCAGGACCTTCTTGCGGTAAAAAAGTTATGTTTACACATGTGTGATATCATTGTGCTCTGTGATACTTGTATTGCCTATTCTGAGGCTCTGGACAGTAGACCCAGTTCTAATGTGTCTAATTGCTAAAGGACCAGCTCGGTGTTGTTGTCTGAAGATTTGCTTTATGTTGGAACTCTGAGCAGCTAATGACACAGTCTTGTTCCACATTCTGTGTCGTCATGTACTGTATGTTCCCCAATTCAGGTAATCTTCATTTGAACATCACAAGCCGTGAGCGCATCGAAGAACTCGACAATGCCATTGTGCCGTTTGTCTATGAGTGGACTGGTAAGTTTCCATGTGTAAGCTACAGAGGCTAGCTGTAGGTACTGTTTCTGTTGTATGCTGGTTCTTGCCATTCAAGAGATACTAGCATACTGCAAACACAGTTTCATTTGGTGGTATGGTCATGAAAAATGGGTGAATTGAGAAGACGGGTAACTGACCCTTCATGGGTCTTCTGTATATGAATGCGCGTGCGATTGTTGTTGGCAGCATTGGCATTGGTGTTGTCATTGTCGTTGTTGCCATTGTTTTATCCAGCTCTGTCATGATCACCACTCTTGTGCTTGTTTGACACCAATGACATTGTCTTGTTGTGACCACAGCACAACGCAAAGGCAGTATTAGCGCCGAGCATGGCCTGGGTGTTCAGAAATCACAGTATATCCACTTCTCCAAGACACCACCGGCTATTGCCCTGATGCGCTCTATCAAATCAACACTAGATCCAAAGGCAAGTGATTTCACACTCGTAGATTGGTAGTGTGTGTGTGTGCGTGCGTGCGTGCGTGCGTGCGTGTGTGCGTGTGTGTGTGTGTGTGTTTGTTCGTTCGTTCGTGCACACGTGTGCATGTGTTTGTGGAGGGGTACTGTACTGGCCTAAGATAAACATGGTACAATTGTGTGGCGGCGATGCCCAGTGTGACACTACTGTTTTTTTAATAGTTATCTTTTTATTATTATGATCACAGCTCACAGGCAATGACAAACATGCCTACTAGTAATGTGAGCACAGTGACGGTGAGGTTTGTTGCACTCAACTGACCGGGGGTGAGGTTTGTTGCACTCAACTGATCGGGGTGAGGTTTGTTGCATTCAACTGACCGGGGGTGAGGTTTGTTGCACTCAACGTGTGCATGCGTGTGCGTGTGCATTTTGCCTTCTTCAACGGTTCTTTTATTCAATGGCTGGTAGCCCTCATTCATTATATTGGTTGACACCATGTCATCCATGAATTGAGAATAATAATAATAATAATAATAATAATAATTCAGAGGATCAGTCGGGGAAGTGAACTGCCTGAAAAGAGAAAAAAACAGTTCACTTCCCCGACTGATCCTTTGAATTTGAAGTTCTCCCAATCCTTTCCAAATAATAATAATAATAACTGACCGGGGGGTGAGGTTTGTTGCACTCAACTGACCCGGGGTCTCGGTATCATGGGAACAGGAAACGCTCCAAGAAAAGAGAAGTTCCAAGTACAGCAACTACTGTAAAAGCCATTATGCTAACGAGCCACAAATATAACGATTTCCTAAAAAATTGACCGGTTTACGTGTACCAAAGACAACCATTCTCACTCACTCTCAACGCTCACTAGCAACATAGGTATCAATTTCTGTGTAACGTTTTCTATTTTAAAGGGGAAGGTCAGCCTAAAATCGAATTTTCATCATTGTTTTCTTCAGGGTGCTGAGTCGAATGTTCTTGGTCTGAGGAAGCTGAGACGCTCCCTTCCTACTTGAATCCCAATCGAACTCGCGCACTTCCACCGAAACTGGGTGACTGCGCCCTACTAGATGGGGATTTGTATGCAACATGTCACTAAAAGCGCCATTTTGTTCTTATAAAAGCACAGATGACCGCGATTGGCCCATATGTTGTAGTCTTTTGGACACTGAGTCGACTTGGTTTGGTCAGAGAAGGCTGCGATGCAGCGTTCGGCCTGTATTCCCAATCGAACATGGTTGAATAAGCGGTCACGTGATCATGCGTACCCCAGTCACCTACCTGGTCACCGTGCCTGCAGGGTACAACTTACAGCCTGTTTAGGCGCGTTCCTGTCACTCGAGTTGAACCTTGGTGTGAAAGTTCAAAAGTGAGTTGTAGCCTGCAAGCTGCCTACGGTTGGTATGGTGTGAGGTCGTATGTTTTTTCTTAGCGACTGGGTTTTCTCCTTCCCGGCACTGCCATCAATGTCTTGGACTGTGTCCCAGATCAGAAGCATTGGGTAAACAGTGTAGACAGAGGTTGAGCCAGTTCGACAGAACAGGTTTTCAACACACATGTCAGTATCCCATCCAGCCGGTTGCCTTTGATGGGCTGAGCTGACGGAGGGTGCATTCAACAATAGTTGAAACTGGTGTCCACAATAGCCTGGTCAGTCCAAGGCCTGACATACGGAAATGGGGCTGACAGGTCATTTTGGCTGAGACTGCATTTGCACTCAGCTTTGGCCGCACTGTGTCCATCACCATCCGTCACCGAGTGACATCTGCCTGCAAGGCGTTTTCTGTCTTAGACTTGCCATGAAAGCTTTCGTAAGCAGTTTTTGAGGCTGGCAACAGTTGAGAACCATGCATCTTGATATTATCCTGACTGCCGATCGTCATCAGACGGGTCGTCTCTCAGGCACCTCCATGCACGGCGTTTCCTCACTGTGGTAGCAATCCGCATGCTGATATCTTCATACTGTTCTTGGCATGGGAGGCCCGCGTGATGCACAGATTTGGAAGTCAGCAAGTAGACAGGCGTGGTCAAATTTACCGAGAGGTGGAAAGACCGTAACTAAGGATTCTCCGGGTAGAGCAGACATGAGCAAGTCCAGTGTGTTGCGGACACGCATTGGTTGGTCAACTACTTCATTGAAGTAGCTGTTCAAGACCATGCATGTAGCACATGTCCTCCGCATGTTCCCCGGCCCGAGTCGTTCTTCTGCCTGAAAACACTCTTGGTTATATACTGTAAGACATGTTATTATAACGAGTCGCAAATTTAACGATTGTCCAAAATTCATAGGTTAACGAGAAGATATTATGTTAACGATCTTGCAGTATTCTGCCATATCCACACACAGCATATATGAAGCAGTACGGCCTCAATGAATCTTATTGTAACGAAGAAATGTCATCCGTTAAAACGTTAGATTTGCTTCCTCGTTATATATACATGTCTTACAGTACTTTAAAATCACCAGGTATTAGAGAGGTTCCGCACAACGTAATACATTTAGTAAAAAATGTAGTCGATCTACAGAAAGTCTTACGTACACTGCATGCGGGTCTGTGCTCCACCATACGTAGTTTTCGAATCATGAAGCTGCCCTTGGCAACTTGGAATGGGGCAGTATACGACTGGGTCGAAAGTCATAAATTTGTACCCCGCTCCACTAAAGGGGTCGTCGGAAAAGTTTTTTTGTCGTCCCTGAAACGAACATCATTTGTTGGGGGGGGGGGGGGGGGGAGGGGTGCGAGCCAAAATCACAAGTCGACCGACACTGTACATGTACATGTACATGTACATGCATGTGATTTTCATCGTCCAGCATAGCAAGCTGTGTTCGTCTCAGAGAGAGGGGAGAGGTCCGAGTACGAAATGAACAATGTTCGTTTCAAGGATGACAAAAAACTGTTGCGATGACCCCTCACGGAGCACCTCCGTTATCAGAGCCCTACCTACGTACTCTATGTAGGCAACTGTCCGTGTGTGGAGTGCAAACTCGTGAATTCACGGGTTTTCCCGCCCACTTACGTAAAGTTGCCCAACTTTACGTAGTGCGGAACCTCTCTACTATCACAGTAGAATTGCGGCAGGCTGTGATGGCGAAGCCCGCACAGATTGCACCAAAGATGCTGGCATCTGTGCCGTAGCATGTTCTAGGACAATAAGCAGCACATATACATAATAGTCACAGGCCCACGATTTGACAGCTTGCTGCAACACCACAACCATGGCGGTTCCAGTCGCGAACCACCATGGTCGTGGGGTTGCAGTAAGCTGTCAACTTATGCGACGACCCCTATTGCTGTGCGGTGTGCTGTGCTCTGGTCTTCTGCATACAGGGCATTCTTAACCCCTACAAAGTATTACCTATCGAATGAATAGCAACAGACCAGCAACAGCGATGTGCTCTACTAGCACTGCCCGAGTACCAAGTACCCGAGTGCTATATACTAGCAGGTGAGAGTGCCATGCTGAGTGGCTGAAAAGTTGTGAAAACCCTTGACATGTTATTCAGATACACACTTGCACTTGGTGTTGTGCGTACATCATGCAGCTTAAAACTGAGTAGCAGCTGCCCTGGATCTGACATACAGTTTTTACATTGCTGTACTTGGGTTGCCTTTCCATTCACTGGAGCTCTTCAGTCCATGCTGTCTTGGATACGGGCTGAAGCACATGCTGGTAACAGTGTGTCCGTATCATGATTATTTTATTACTCAACTTGTAAACGGTGTGCATCATCTATCCACAAGGTCCTCCACAACACACCACGACATAGAGAAATCAGGATGGTAGACAATGAAATCCTCTTCCCCCGTTGTTTATTTTGAAATTTGTAATTGAATATGATTTGAAAACTCCTTTCTAGAGCAAGTAAATGAATTCAAACTCGTGGCTTCATTATTTTTTAGATCGCTTTTTAGATCGCTTTTTATTAGATTAGGTGTCTGGGTCATTTGCTCTTTTATGAACTTTTGTTATTACGTTATGCTAGATATACTATATAGGTACACTGAACAATAGAAACATATCTAGAGGTATGTTTGTAGTGTATTGGCCTTTGGCTTGAATACTAGGTGATTAAAAAACAATCTTTTCTTAGAATCGGCTAACTCCAACTCAGCCATTTACACATGACACAGGCCGAGTCGGCAATCATACCAAGCTGATAGGCTGTGAAGCCTCACACATGCTGAAGCGATTGAAGAGCATGAGATGTTTTTAATCTGCCGATTGTTACTCTCTGTACAGTCATAATTATACGTGAGATGGGAGCCAAGGAGGATAACATTGAATAATGTTGTGGAAACGTCACCGTCTTCAAAGGAGGTCTTCTTAGTTATTCCGCTGAAGAAGACTAAACAAGTAACAATGTCCCTCGCTATTGGGCCAGAATAGATCCTCCCCCCCCCCCCCCCCCTTACCCCTCATATACCCCTCAGCTAAGCTCTGGCATCTAGTTGGAAAGATTATTTTATCGTTTGAATATTTCCTCCGTCTCGGCATACTTGAAGTACATTGTACGGTGGAACTTCAGTACATGACTTGTGTAACCAGACAGGGTTTACGTGACTTCTTGGCATAAACAGAGAGGGTTTACGTGACTTCTTGGCATAAACAGAGAGGGTTTACGTGACTTCTTGGTATAAACAGAGAGGGTTTACGTGACTTCTTGGCATAAACAGAGAGGGTTTATGTGACTTCTTGGTATAAACAGAGAGGGTTTGCATGACTTCTTGGCATAAACAGAGAGGGTTTACGTGACTTCTTGGTATAAACAGAGAGGGTTTGCATGACTTCTTGGCATAAACAGAGAGGGTTTATGTGACTTCTTGGTATAAACAGAGAGGGTTTGCATGACTTCTTGGCATAAACAGAGAGGGTTTGCATGACTTCTTGGCATAAACAGAGAGGGTTTACATGACTTCTTGGCATAAACAGAAATGGTTTACAGAACTCTCCTGTACAACGTACCTCCGAGGACCACAGACAGTACAGTATACAATAGCCACCGTGAAACGACTGGTTATCTATTGTACTCGTATAGGGTCCTTCAAATAGTCACAGTAGTACTTTTTAGCCCATACGGCCATAGTGTTTCGGGGACACTGTGTATTGAGCAGGGTGTTGTGCTTTTTAGCTTATTAGCGGAGTGGAAGGTTTAACATTCTCCTTGCGTACTCCAGACGGCAGGCGTGAGTCAATCAAATGTCAAGAAATTTGGCAAGAAGTGTGAGCTCCATGTATGAGCAACCTCATCACTCTTATATCTAGGGTACTAGTACATTGCTGTTGCAGTTTCTCTCTCTACTGGTGATGTATGTCAGCACTGCTGAATGCACTCATGCCCAGTGACCGGGACTCACACCATCATGTGCATGATGCAGCATGCCGCCGCACAGTGCAGAGGGATCATACATGCTGCCCAATCTGATACACGCTGCGCACTGCAGCCTGCGGTAGTGTCAGTTTATTTATGTAACTAACTTTTTACTTGCTTGTTACAGAGGCAGTAGGCTTAGGTTCTGCGAAAGTGCTCAATACCTGATTCAGGCAGAGCGGTGTACACAAAGGCACACAATGAAAACCTTGGGCAAATTCCATTGTGACTCAGATGGAGAGAGAGAGAGGGGGGGGGGGAGGGGGGATGATACATTTAACAGAGTGCAAAGGCGGAGCCAGGGTGCACGCGGAGAGGGTGTTCTGGGAGGGTTCAGAGGGCGTCTGTGGCTGAGTGCCAGTCTCGACTGCGGAGAGACTTGTAGGTGCCTTCCTTGAATGCCTGCATTCGCTTCTGTCATGTGCAAGAGCGGCAGCTTCAGGCCTTGATGTAAGGCGGAGGGCCCTTACATTTCTTGCTTACAGTGTGTAAGGAACAGAGCTCCTGACTGCGACCAGAGACCAGTGAGTTGCGCCATATTAGTCGGTACGCGGTGTGCCCATATGAACCGCTAGAACTGTGCCCCTGCCCTGTTTTAGAGACCTTCTTCAGGGGATGGCCTGGATGGTCAGGGGAGCGGGTGTTAGAACTTACGCCGGTAGAACTCCTGAAATCGTTTGTCTGCAAACCTGCAGTCACCGTGGTCACGTAATGACTATAAACAGGTATTTATTATGTACTACGTCTAGCAGGAGTAGAAAATTAATACTGATATTTTACTACTCCAACGACGCGTCACGTCCGATCAGGCACTCTATAGTCTATACTCTGGCTGGAGTCTGGGACTGTCCTCAGTGTCTGAAGTGGAGCGGCAAAATGGCCTAGCCGGCTATATAGCGATTTACATACGATTTATAAACTATTTTTTTGCTATAAATGCACACAGGAAAGTCGACTTTTAGCTATCAAGCTTGGGTGGAGACATTAATTTTCTTCTCCGAGCATTGTTGCTTTAGCTATCTCTCTTGGAAATGAAGGAGTGTTGCAGATGGAGCTCTCAATTTTCCGATGGCGAGGGCTTGCAGGGCCTAGGAGTCCTGGAGGCTCTGCTTGGGAAACAAGACGATTCGCTGCGTGACAGACTGACGACATTGCGTCGCGCACCATGTGAGACTAGCGATGGCACAGGTGTTGAAAGCGACACAGAGGACGCAGACAAGGCGGTGTCGTGTGCATTCTGCAAGGGTTCGCCTCGTTTGCTGACCACGCCATTGCACGTGGCTGCTGAACACCGAGCGTCGAAAGAGGCGATCTCAGCGCTATTGTCAGATGTAGGCGACTGCGATAGGTTTCTGTCGACTCATCGATACTTTGATCAACGAACGCCTCTATCAGTTGCCGTTAGCAGTGGCTCCGTAGAAGCTGCCTTATTCCTGATCGATGCTACTGTTAGCAATTCAACACTATCTGATGAAGTCTCCACTAGTCCTCTATTGCATTTTGCAGCTGAGCATGGAATGAGTGATGTAGTGGATAAGTTGTGTTCACTTGCCGAAGCCTGCGATCTGGATGTGTGCATCGATCGGACTGCCCGAGTCTGCGGGGGCAGCCTAACACCACTGGAGTGTGCGTTGCGCAGTGGTCACGCCGCCACGGCCAAGTGCATCCTTACTCATGGCGCTGACTCGCGCATTGGCCGCCCGTTGCTCTGGGCGATACGCAGTGGTGGAGAGTGCTGCAGTGCTGATGTCATAGACGCTATCCTGGACAGTGGCTGTGATATCAACATGCTGCTGGATGATGAGTCAAATCAGACAACGCCACTGCTGTGTGCTGCCGGTCTTGCCTACTCTACAGTTGTAGAGATGTTATTGGAACGCGGCGGCAGTGTTGTTGATAAGAGCATAGGTGGACGCAGTGCTCTGTCACTCTATCTGTGTGCTGTACGCTATCGGCCAGCTGAGATGAGCAACATGGAACGTGTTCTCAGCGTGATGCGCTTGCTAGCCGAGCAGGATGAGTGCTTGTTGTCTCAGGATGAAGTTGGCCGCACTGCCTTTGCACACGCCTTCATCCAGTACCGGCGGTCACCACATCTGACCGACGTCCTTTCTGCCCTGCTGTCAAACGGTGATAAAGCAAAGGCAGCACTCAACCTCGCTGATCATGATGGCATCGCACCACTACATCTAGCTCTTGCTCTCAACTCCAGTGCACTGGCACCAGATCTTGCCCCTAAAGTCACCAGGATGCTCCTGGATGCTGGAGCAGATCCGAATGCGTTTGATGGCTCCCCTGGCCGCCCACCTTTGCTAGTAGCACTTTGCAACGAGAGGCATGCGAACATCGATTCTGCGATACAGCTGCAGCTGGCAGACATTCTCTTGCAGCACGGTGCTGATCCGGATGAAGGCGACACCATCCGCACTCCACTGATAGCTGCTCTTTTGGAGAATGATGATGCTGAGGTTGCTCTTCGTGCAATGCTCTTGCTAATGAAGCATGGTGCCAATGTTAATGCGGATAATCGTCATGGGGAGACTGCACTGCACCGCTGTATGAAGATGTTCTGCTCCAAGAATGAATGGACTTTGGTGGAGGAGCTGTTGAAATATGGTGCAGACCCGAACCAGCGCGACAACAGTGGCTACAATGCACTGCATATTGCAGCACAGTGCATGTCGGCCAAGGGCATTCATTTACTTCTACGTCATGGCGCTGACATCAATGCTGTTACACAGCAAGGAGATACGGCGTTACATCTGCTTGGTCGACAGCCAGGACTGGACGTTCACCAGGACCTGCCCGCAGCGTTTGCCTTGCTCATTCTCGCTGGCTGCTCGACAAAAGAACTGAACGGATTGGGAATAGCTCCTCTGGACCACTTGACACGCACGTGGATTCGATGTGCTGAGCTTGCTGATCGCTTGCTGAACAAGCCCCTCATGCTGCGAGACATCGTGCGCGCAAACATCCGCCTTCTGCTGCACCCGGCTGCGTTGGAGAATGTGCACTCAGTGCTCGGTGATTACCTGCCCGAATCGGCATGCGAGATGCTTCAGGGTGACTGGCTGCCGGAGAGGGAAGTCGGTGGTCTTGTGAGTGACGATGATGAAGACGAGGAAGACGGTACTGACGATGCTGGTGTGGCTGCCACTGCTCCTCCGGTTGTGATCAGTGAATCCATTGATGATGATGACGACTTCATGGTGGAGGGTATCGATGAGGATGACGACGACGATGACGACGACAATGCCATCCAATTCCAGCGGTCGGACGAACTGGAATAGGTTGTGTATTCATTGCTAACATACCTGGAAGGTGTGCCTTTCCCAGTATCATGCATACATGCACTGCAATTCGTGCAACATGCACTCACTAGTGATTAAGACAAAGCACTTCCGAAGCATTTAGATACATGTACTTCTACGCACTAATGAAGTCCCAATTGACCATATCACACTTGACTTTTGATGCTACCCATGAAACATGAGTCACATAACCCTCCATAGTTATCTGCTATGTCACACTGGCCGCTTTTGCTGGGAATAAAAGTTTATTTTCTCCACTGTACACATTCTGCACTGGTTGCATGTCATCAGATATTTTCACTGCTCTCTGCTTGCACTATAGGTATTGTAAAGGTATACAGTGTGTCTAGTTGCAGCAAACAAAGCATGTATGATTATTGTTTAGAGATACTGACTTAGTTGATCAAGATAATGGAGATGTTTCTAGATTATATCCTGTTAATGCCTAGCTAGTATTTTATTTTCTATCTTCTATTGCAACTATGTGTGCGTCTTATTAATGTAAATGTCCTCTATTGTAACTATGTGTAGATCTTATTAATGTAAATGATAACGTGTTTTGTTACGGTAGTCACCGGCACTGCTGTGGATGATGCATGTTCAGCCTATTCGACTGTGGGAAGCTCTTTCCTGGATTTCAACGCCTTGCACTTGCATGCTTTGGATGGTTTGTCAAGATGTCAGTTGTTGTTGTTTTCAGCATTTTCTCTACACATTCTGTTCTTGTGGCCGTGGGTAGTTCAAGCACTTGCCAATGCACAATCGTGTGAGTACATGGGCATCAGCTGGTTATTATGTGCTGGTCTGGACTGCGTTGGGCCTAGGCCGATGTCTGCTCGTCAGCTGGCCAATGATCTGGTCCCAAATCTCACTGCGTTCATACACAGGACACTGCATGCAGAGCTACCCGCCGTCTAGTACTAGACTAAGACCACCACCGGCTAAACAGGCTCAACAGGCAAATGCAGAGTCTACCCTGTGCAGGTACAGGGCCGTGATACTGTACCACTCTCAGTGGTATCCATGGCCAGGAGTGGCAAGGAAATAGGGATATCATCTATTCCTGATTCCAACTTGCCTGCAGAAGTATGGTCTGAAACAGGGAAAACCTCTACTGTTCTGAATGTGCGTAACCGTATGATCTGGTATGTATGCTTTTAAGAAGTTATGCATGTTGCAGTAGGTGTCACTGCTAAGAACATACCACTGTGTGGCCACTGCTACAGTACAGGTAACATGAGGTAAGGCTACGCTTATGTGCTGTCATCTACACAGCATGCTAGACTAGCTAATCATGGCAGTACACAATGTCATGCATTTCTATCACATTCACAAGCCATAAACTTGGCAAAGAATTGCTACTTACTTGCAAAAGTGCTGGATACCACGAGGGCAGAGCCAAATTAAGCAAGCCAGCAATGGAACAAGTATATCTTTTTGCTGTTACTTTGAGTTTCACGGTTATTCAGCCAATATAGACAACAACCATCGCAGTCTCGGCGTAACCGAGCAAAAATATAGCCTTGTTCCATTGCAAACCTATGTGACTTGTGTCGTATGTAATTGTTACGTGTATTGCCGGCAACACTCAACAATGGAATACGAACCAGAGAGTACATAGTAGACAACATATCAGACCAACAGGGCTCATACTGAGGAAATAAATTTTGTTCAAATGAGTGTCATAATATCTGTACAGTGAGTTTTCAACCTAGAATAATTTTTAGTTTACAATAATTTACAGCGTGTCAGTGATTCCAGCCATTCAAAGATAAGAATAATGTTGACTCAACTGGCATACTATTCGTCCGTATGCAGGCTGTATAGAGATGCGGTTCTTGCCTGCATCATCCTTGTGTACTTTGAAGTAAGGCAGGCTTTCTCTCAGCTACTCTATGCAATTATGTACACAGAGTGTATACACAAGATGAAGATGCTGGTGCATGCACATGTGCTTCAAAGTGCATCACTTTGGTAGTCTGCCTCCGCCTCCACTGGGCTTTGTGGGTTTCGACTGCGGTGGAGGGTAAGTCTTTGACTTGTCAACGCGGCCAGGGTTTGCAGCAGCTTTGCGAGCCTTGGCAGCTCCCCCAGAAACTGTTGCTCCCAAGGCGGCCGATGCTTCGCTTTCCACACGGCTACAATGGACGCAAAGAAATGGCATACGATAATATAGAAATCACAACAAGTGCTTAGCCTAAGAAACCATGCGGCGTGTTTTAAATCACCATGAACAGGACTGCCATTTCCGAACAATTCAACTACACCACTGTGGTCAAATATGAGACAGAGACAGAGAGAGAGTGAGACAGAGAGAGAGAGAGAGAGAGAGAGAGAGAGAGAGAGAGTGAGTGAGAGAGTGAGTGAGTGAGTGAGCGAGCGAGTGAGTGAGAGGGGGGGGGGGGTAACATACAGCGTAATTGCACATTGCTGTAAGAAACACACTCTGCTGTTCTGCACAAATTGTACCAGCTACTACAGTAGTGCCGAACAGGTGCAACGACATGCAACGCGTCTGATAGCATTATGCGAGTACAGATAGGCTGGTTCAGATAAATGTAATCACAGGGAGAAGCTCTCATAACTCACTGGTGTGACAGCGCCACTGCAGCTTTATCTGCCTCCTCCAGACCAATCTTCTTGATGGATTTGGAAAGCTATGTTTTTGCATTCACAATATTCAACACCACAGACACACAGATGCACAGATGCACACGTACACACACACGCACACATGCGCACACACGGATGGAAATTATACCGGCAGAAAAAAGATCACAACAGCTTGATACTACTACTTCTTATCTGGCTTGTCAATCACTGCCACAGATCACTGCCACAGATCACACAGAAACATTTCAATGTACCATTGTCAGGGGCGTACCCAAGAGGGTCAGCAAGGTGGCTCTTCTTACACACCCCTATTATGCATAGCACATGTACAATGTACCCTAAGACGAGACTGCTCACAACCGCTAGTGCTCTATCAGTATGCACCTTACCACGACAAAAATCACCCTTGCAGTACTGCATTTGATGACTTCGTCCTTGCAAGCCGTGTAACTAAATGTTGTTACGAATGCAATGACTGTCATGTAGATACTGTAAGCTGTGTGAGATGGTTGTGAGATGGTTGTGAGATGGTTGTGAGATGGTTGTGAGATGGTTGTGAGATGGTTGTGAGATGGTTGTGAGATGGTTGGGAGATGGTTGTGAGATGGTTGTGAGATGGTTGTGAGATGGTTGGGAGATGGTTGTGAGATGGTTGTGAGATGGTTGTGAGATGGTTGTGAGATGGTTGTGAGATGGTTGGGAGATGGTTGTGAGATGGTTGTGAGATGGTTGTGAGATGGTTGGGAGATGGTTGTGAGATGGTTGTGAGATGGTTGTGAGATGGTTGTGAGATGGTTGTGAGATGGTTGTGAGATGGTTGTGAGATGGTTGTGAGATGGTTGTGAGATGGTTGTGAGATGGCTGGGAGATGGTTGTGAGATGGTTGTGAGATGGTTGGGAGATGGTTGGGAGATGGTTGGGAGATGGTTGTGAGATGGTTGTGAGATGGTTGTGAGATGGTTGTGAGATGGTTGGGAGATGGTTGTGAGATGGTTGTGAGATGGTTGTGAGATGGTTGTGAGATGGTTGTGAGATGGTTGTGAGATGGTTGTGAGATGGTTGTGAGATGGTTGTGTCCCAGTATAAACAATCTCAGGTGAGTTAAATGTGTAATGCCATTGGAAGTCACGCACAGACTTTGAAGCCGAATCAAATCAAATGGATCGTTTGAAGATTAGGAGGACAATGAGGAGTCCCAAATCTATGTGGACGTATTCATAATAATTATATGTACAGTCGTGCACGGCTAAAGACATCCGACACATGAGCCGAAAGCGGCACCAAGGCTCACGTGGCCCCTACGCCCTCAGGTGGGTTTTGGACAGTTCACCTTGTATAAAGTGGTATGGAAACGCGGCGCTACGTTTGACTCGCTGGTCAGATCTCTTTGGCCACGGCTGTAGTTTGAACTTGAAATGTACGTCAACCGGCCCACAGCAAGGTGCTTTTTGTGCTTTTGGCGTGACTTGGATATGCCACTGAACATATACGTGTAGAGGAGACGAACATGTCGCCAATAATATACAGAATGCTTGAGTCTCAGTGAAACCAGTACATTCCTCAAATTGTCTGCTTACCTCTGCTACTTGCAGGATCATCTTCTGTTTTTCTTCATTTGCTGTATGAAAGGCCTGCAGTGGGCAAGGAGAACATTTTCAATGACCACTGCTCCTATAATTGTACTATACTAACTCGTGCTGAAGGATAATCGTCGAAGTAATTTGTGTATATCCCCAAGATCTGTGTCATGAAACCCGATACGAAGGGGAGGGGGGCTTAGACCCCGGTGGGCTAACACTTGGAAATACGGTGACTGCTAGCTAACTGGACCGAGATGTGACAGCAAACACACTTCAAAGTATCAAAATAAGTTGCAGTCAACATTGAGATGGAGCCCAGACTGCTGCCATGGTATTAATTATGTTACCTGGATCCAAAGTGGCACGTATCACGCGTGTCGATACAGATACTGCCTCGTCTACATGTGTCAAGATATCACCGGTTTGTGCACGTCATGATGCAGTCCGACACTCATTGCATGCCTCAGAACATATCTAGCATCAAGAGTTCTGGCAAGGTATGTTTGGGCCTGGTTTAAATCTTGCTTTGGAAATTTTATTTTTCATTGCTATCAGGTTCGGCCTCATTCTCTCTGTGCTGCGCTGATGAGTCCACAAAGGACGAAACAGTTCTGTCTGAAGATTGAGTAGCATCAAGAGTATATGTATAAGTTGCCAGAAGTGTGTGTGTGTGTGTGTGTGTGTGTGTTAACTGCTTCTGGCTAGATTAACTCTTGTGTAATCAATGGTGCTAGTGAAGCTTATATCAGATCCACTCTGATTTAGCCACCCACACTAGTAGCAAGTATTACCTTCACTGGGGGCGGGGGTAACTGCAGTTGGATCCCAGGACGGATACCCTGATGCCGTCAATCCTTTTTCTGCACCTTGTCCTCACCCACTTACTGAGGTGTGGTTAGCCCATAAGTGGGATCATTTTCAAGTCCACCCAGAGTTTTGGGGATTTCAGAGGGCGTCGGCCGTTGGGCGGTTCAATAGCCAATTGAGTCATCTTTCCAAGATTCCTTTTGAGTCTCTCTCCCCTCTCCCAGGAAGACCCACGTGACCAGTTTTGGCAGTGAGCAACAAGTACAAGTACAAGTGTGTGTGTGTGCGCGTGTGTGTGTGCAACTCAAACTGGACTAGCACTTGTTGTTTGCAGATAATGCAGTGCAGTGTAAGCATGAGTGCAAGGTAAGAACGTACCACACTGTGACTAGCACTTGGTCCAGCTTGTGCATCAACTGACCATCACCGTACATGATACTGGCAATGTGTTTGGAGTGCTTCTTCACCGCATGGTATAAGATTCATCACAGGGAGTTGCACACTCTTGGAAGCTTATGTACACTTGCAAACATGCACAAGAGTGTAAGTGAGGATTGCTGACCTTGGATTCATTGTCCAATCTCCACTCATAGTCCTTGACACGGCGCTGCAAATCAGTCTTCTCCTTTTCACCCTGCCGACTTCGCTTGCGCACATCCGCCTAACACCACACAGCACGCGTGTGCACACACAAGACATTGCAGTGACTTTCTTTTGATGTTGCTGCACGATAGAGTCTCGTTTAGGCATAACACACACACAGCAGACAGCACCCGGAAACTTGAGTACTGTAATGTATGGCCACAGGGTCTGTCTTAACTTACCACACAGCAAGTCAGCGAACATCCGCATCAACATGTCATTTGTGGAGGTATTAAATATGTCATGAGCTATAGTGTCTAGCATTTTCCATGAAAGAACCTGCTAGAATTACACTTCTCTTGGAGGTAAGGTTGGCAATACACCTCAGTTTGCCCATAGCCGAGAGGACTAGCTACATGAGATGCAAACAAATAATAGATCCTATCTGAAATGAATCGAAATGATAAATACAATGCGGAAGAATATTCAGAAATTAATAATATGTATTCGAGAAACTGACACCAATTATGGCAGACCGTGTGTGTGTGTGTGTGTGTGTGTGTGTGTGTGTGCACGCATGCACGCGTGTGCTGATGGGATGCGCCCTGCCGGATTACACTTACATCAGTTAGCTCCGGGTACAAATCCGGTTTGATGCAAGTAGCTTTGCAAACACAAAACAATGGATAAATCAGACCCAACGCAACATCACCATTGTATACCAGGAAATGCATGCGTCGGTGAGACTCCTTACTCCTCTTTGTAGTCACGACATTTCACAATGCACCTTAATACAGTAATAGTATAGGAGACAGGGTGGGACTTTATAGTAATGGTTGTTGAACATGGGATTAGATTGGTAGTTCACCAGCACTAAGGGGATTAGATTGGTAGTTCACCAGCACTAAGCAAATACTGGATGATCTAGTAGTAATACTGGTACTGGATGATCTAGTAGTAATACTGGTACTGGATGATCTAGTAGTAATACTGGTACTGGATGATCTAGTAGTAATCGGCCGCCGGCATAGACTAATCTAAGTAGCAAAGGTTACAGAGGTACCATCGCGGTGTACCATGCCTTTGCCTTACAATTCACCAGTTTGTGTGTGGCGTGCATAGTGTGTGTGTGGCGCGTGTATGTATGTGTGTGTGCGTGTGTGTGTGTGCGTGCGCGTGCGCGCGCATGTACAGCTGTGCTTGATATGCATATTGCATACGCTGGCAATCGTGGTTACAGTACTCGACTACAGACTTGTGTCGTATGACGAGTAAAACGGAAATAGACAACTCAATAGCTTCTATCTGCTTCGTTTAGCTTATGTCTTATGTGCTGTATGATCCCATGATGAAATGCACAGCCGTGACTTCACTCTCAAATATACAACTTGCTATGATCAAGACATGCACCTTCTTTTATCTTCTTGTCCGAAGCAGCTATTTGATCCTCCAGGCGTGCGATCTCCTCTTCCAGTGAATCATTGTGTTTGACTTGAGCATCAAAGCGAATCTTCCACTCACCACCTGTGCAATCACAGCCAGTGCAATCACAGCCAGTACATCAGTACATACAACCAGCATTATATGTATTGCCCAGATGCAATTGAATCCAGCACCAAATATGCAGCAGTGTCAGCAGCAACAAACGCCGCAACAGAAGAAGCAGCGGCAGCAGCGGCGGCGGTAGCAGCAGTGGAAGTACTAGCAGGAAGCATCAATGTTCTCTGTACTGCCACGGGCACAGCTGTGGTCCAAGTTCAAACTTCCCCAGGCCAACATAACACCTCACCTGACCCCAATTTAAAACTGAACAAGAACAGTTAATCGTGGCTTGGATCAATGAAAGTTCAAGTCGAGTTCCGCTACTAGTATTTACATACCTGGACGAATATTTGCTTCCAGCATCTCTATTTGGCGCCGTATTGTCTCTTCAAGATCTTGTATTGACCGGTCGAGGGGAATCCTGCATACATATACACACAGATTATACACAGATTATACAGGATAATGATAGCCGGTAACTACAAGGCCCTGGAGTGCTTGTTTTGAGGCCGGATTACAACTAGCAGTCAGAGTGTCGGCCCGTATGATTTTTCCACGATTAGGAATAAGTAAAGCGTACATGGCCATCCCGTTTTCCTTTTTATTTTTATTCGAGAAGCGCAATAAGCAGAACTACAGTCCATTCCGGCATAAAAAAAAGATGAAATCCTAGCTTTTGGCCATAAATGGGTCAAGTTTGAGTTTTTTAAATTTGTTTTGGCAATCCCCCATGGAATACTCTTCCAATTATGTTTCTGAAATCTATTTCTCCAAAAAACAAGTTGAGGTACCTTTTTGGACTCTTTTTCAAGTTTCAAATCTTGCAGCACTGCACCGTGCACGACAAGATCACGAAAAATCACCGAATATGGAAGCTAGCCAGATCCAGTGCTCACCTTTTTCTGAATGGACTGTAGCTCAGAATCGACATACATAACATGTATCATGAAGGCTTTAATACAAGTTGAAACCGGTGATGTACAAGGAATGAAAGATGATGGAAAAACTTCAAAACATATACTAGCATATTAATTTCACGGCTCGCGTGAGACTCCGTCAGACTGAGTTTCCGCGTCCGCAGTACCACAAACATCCTGAGATTCCTCAATGATCAAGGTGCAGATCAGGAGATCTGACCCACCACAAAGTCCACAGGCGAGCTACAACAAAAGAACAGTTGTGTTCTTTATCCCAAATCTCCACTATTGAGTAAACATTTACAACTGGGACTTATGGGTGTGTTGTCATCTCATGCTCATAAGTTAGAAATGCAAAAGTTCTGGATGTAGTGTAGTGCTCACGGTCGGGCTGGTATCCGTGCATCCCAGAATGACTCAATATTACGGCACTCAGTCTGTTCAAGGTGTGTACATGTGTGTGTGTGTGTGTGTGTGTGTGTGTGTGTGTGTGTGTGTGTGTATGTGTGTACATGTGTGTGTGTGTGTGTGTGTGTGTGTGTGTACGGGGACCGCTGTTGTTGATGTTGAGTATGCGGACGATGCAAACTTTGTAGTTGGTTCGCGGGAGCATGCTGTGTTGGCCTTGACGGCGTTCCAGGATGTTTCTGCTGAATTTGGCCTCACTGTGAGTATACCCAAGACCAAGTTTATGGTGGCTGGTGTTGGTGTTACTTCAGTTGACACTGCTTCCGCTTCATGGACAGGTGGTGGAAAATGTTTCCTCCTTCGTTTATCTGGGTTCTGTCATCACTCCGGATGCGCGTTCCGCAGGAGACGTTTCGAGGCGTTTGTCACTCGCCTCGCGTGCCTTTGGATCGCTCCAGGATGTGTTTGCTAATCGTGATCTTTCACTCCATGTGAAGCGCCGATTGTATAACGCCTGTGTGATGACAGTGCTACTGTATGCTTCGGAGTGCTGGTGCCCTTTGCAGGGTGACCTCCGGCGCCTCGATAGTTTCCACCACCAATGCATCCGTAGCATCTTGTGTGTTTCGCGAACACAACAGTGGGAGGAACGCATCACCAATGAGCAGCTCCGAGAGATGTGGGGTGATCCATCGCTATTGTCCTCCCGGCTTCGGAAGCGGAGGCTTGAATGGCTTGGCCATGTGGCCCGCATGTCGGATGTTCGTGTGCCCAAGCAGCTGTTGTTTGGCTTCCTACCGTCGCCTCGGCCTGCGTGTGGTCCCCGTCGTCGCTGGAGGGATGTGATTTCGGCTGACCTTCGGCACATCGGCATTGAACATCTAGCTTGGTATGGGATTGCTCAGGATCGATCTGCCTGGCGGGTGTCTGCCGTTGGGCCGAGCCTCGACGGTCCTTCCCATGACCATGACCAATCTCAACGGGTGGACTGTCTTATCTGCCACCGTTCGTTTCGTCGGCCAGGTGACAAAGCAAGACACAAGTGTAGCGCAGAACGAAGTCTCCCCATCCAGGAACAGCGTGGTGCTGTGCAGTGTGGTACATGCAGGAGGTGGTTTCACTCTCGTGGTGGCTTGCGTGTACATCATTGTTTGCCCCTGGAACCATCGGAAGCGTCCGCGCCGGCATCACCTATTCCGCTCAACGTCCCAGCTTCTCTCTTGTGTGTGACATGCAATCGGCAGTTCAAGTCAGTGCCTGGTTTCAGACGTCACAAGTGCGACCGTGGCCATCGAGCAACCAAGTCTGATAGAGCGTCGTATGGTGTTCGCTGTTCTCGCTGCAACCGTCAGTTCCGTCGACAGAGTGACCTGAGTCGTCATCTCCGTTTCTGCTCCTGACAATGACTCTGGCTCCTTTCGGAGTGGTGTGGCCCTTGTGGCAACCAAGCTACAGTAGTAGTAGTAGTAGTAGTAGTAGTAGTGTGTGTGTGTGTGTGTGTGGGTGTTTGTGTGTATGTGTGTGTGTGTATATGTGTGTGTGTGTGTGTGTGTGTGTGTGTGTGTGTGTGTGTGTGTGTGTGTGTGTGTGTGTGTGTGTGTGTGTGTGTGTGTGTGTGAATTCTTCAGTCTTGCAAGCCGTTGAATGGCGCAATCCCAGCACAAGCTGCTATCATCACCTCCGGCGATGGGCGTCAAAAGGTCCAAAAGGTGTGTGTGCACTTGCACATTTGTCTGCTTCTCTTGCGACAGGCATACATGGTACTTGGTGTGTGTGTGTGTGTGTGTGTGTGTGTGTGTGTGTGTGTGTGTGTGTGTGTGTGTGTGTGTGTGTGTGTGTGTGTGTGTGTGGTCACCTTGTTCGCTTTCGTTGCTATAAGAGAACTTGAAATCTGTGGGTGCATATCCAGTGCATTTGCAGATTTGCGTGCTTCTCTTGTGACGGGTGTATACATGGTACATGGTGTGTGTGTGTGTGTGTGTGTGTGTGTGTGTGTGTGTGTGTGTGTGTGTGTGTGTCAATGTTCTTCCTGCGAGCGCTGGTTCCGCAGTGCCGGAGGTTTGGCGGTCCACAAGTGCCCCAACTCCCGGATGCTCCCCGCGACATCGTCTCGGGCTCTGTGCCGGGGGGCGGTGTCTACCATTGCTGCTCAGGCGACTCCTCCGCCGCCGCGTGTGCGGCTCGCCCTCTCATGCTGCAATGCCCACTGTGGGGCCTGTCGTCGGTGCTGCCGCTCTACTCGTGGATTCCAAATCCATAGCTGCCAAAGATGGCTGTCTCGTCGTGCCGATTGAACATGGTCCCTGATCTCTTGGCGGACTGGCGACTTTCTGCCGTCGCTCGTCGTTTCCATGTTGTCGGCCCCACAAGGGAACACGTGACCGTAATGGCAGTGTTTACCAGGACCAGGACCAGGTGTGTGGTGTATGTGTGTGTGTGTGTGTGTGTGTGTGTGTGTGTGTGTGTGTGTGTGTGTGTGTGTGTGTGTGTGTGTGTGTGTGTGTGTGTGTGTGTGAGTGTGTGTGGTGTGTGTGTGTGTGCGTGTGTGTGTGGTGTGCGTGTGTGTGTGTGTGCATATGTGTGTGCGTGCATCATACAGGCCATGTTTGTAGGACATGCATGTACATTGCACACTTACAGTTACACACCAAGAAATAATTTCAACTATTATAAATTATCTTCACTAGTAAATTACTTACCTTTTGGCCTCTTCATCCCGAATCTGCTCTTTCTGAATTTCCAACTCCGATCTCAGCATCGTGTATTCAATGTCATAAGGAATAGGACCTTGTACTTGTGGTTCTCGTCGGTTGAATGGTGTAGCTGCTTGAGGTACTCTCAGACCCTGACTAGTACTAACCCAGTTGCTGGCTGGCAACGCTACCACTCCATCAGTGACGTTCACGTTGTTTCTTGCGTGATCCCCTGCACCTGGCGGACTGTTTGCTCTGTCTGGTTCTGATGACGATAACACCGGCACTTGTGGTTCACCCGTCCGCAGCGTCAAGCCTTGCAACGGCGGAATGCGTGCGAAAATCTTGTCCAGTCGCTCACAAGCCAGGCGATAATGAACGCTGCTTGTGCTGGTCGCTTCATCTCCATGATCACCGTAGCTACGGTCTCCGGTTCGATGAGTGGTGTTATGATGACTCCGAGTCTGACTGGACATCATGGAGTCCGGGATTCGTGCACGCACAGGTCTCAACGGGAACGATGAGTGCGATTCTTCGACAACGTTGACACTTTGCCGACTTGCACTTGGCGCACGACGTGACGTTGCACTCCGTCTGCTGCTTGAGCTTATTGCGGGAAGAACGAGAGGTACTGACGATGATGCCGAAGCAACAGATCTGGTCGCTCGTTCATACTGGTCTGCCGTCTCGGGTCGGGCCGACGACGAGCGAAGATCAAAAGAACTATAGTATGTGTGACTTGACGGAGGGCGCGACCAACCAGGACCAGTACATCTGTATGCCGTTTGCCGCTGCTTCGGCGTGCCTACCACCACCAGCGGCCTGCTTCTGCTGCTGTGGTAGTGCTGGAACTCTGACCAAAAGTTTCTGCTGCCCTCTACCCTTTCCGATGACAGGGCACTACTAGTTCTGCGTGTGTCACAGGAGGGCCGTGGTTCACAACTTCTGCTGGAGTCGCTCATCTTGCTTGTGTTTCCGTGGCGCAACACTGCCAACAGCTCTCCACACAGACTCCGTAGTCCACTTCGTCTCTTACTGTTACACCTGCAGGATGAGGAAGCGATGGACGCGGCACACGGAAGTGTACAACGCACCTCACGAAGAAGGAGGGCAGCAGCCATGCCGTTCGTCACCGACCAAGTAAGTATTAGTTCCTTTTTTTGTGAAAATACGTCTGCAACACTACTTACTAATACTATCTCTGTACTGTCTTAGCTAACCACTCCTCTACAGGGCTAATACTGTCTGTAGCACTGTCTGTACTGAGCACAGTGCACACTGATAGAGCGGAGAACGAAGGTTCTGAACTAACGACGAGTTACTCCTGTCTACAAAGTTCTGGGAGCCTCTGTACTGTACTCTGCACTGATCTGTAGTGTAGTGTAGTCTGTAGATCTACAGACTACAGAATACTGAGATAGTGCAACTAGTGACTGAGTGACACAGATTCGTAGAGTGTAGAATAAAATAGTACACTACAACAAAGTACAATGTCATGTCACTGAGTTTCTACAGACTCGTGACGAGTGACGTGTCTGTGACTCTGTGACCACTCTGACCAGTGCACTAGTAGTGGTGACGACATCACGTGGTACCGGTAGCTCAACCTCAAGTGATGAGATGCGGAGTAGTACTAGTCTAGTGGCCATGACGGACGAGACACCATAGCATAGGCCATAGGCCATGTTCACTGGCAGTCTGGCAGATAGTAATAATAATTACTATTAGTACCACATCAGTACCTTGAGAACGGGTTTATTCACAACACCAATTGGGCCAATCGCGTGAAACCATGAAGTAAGAGTCAAAGCAAAACGACAACCTCAATTCGGAAATAAATAGAACACTCAATCGAAATGTAAGATTGAACACAAAAGCTTCACAAGAAATCGTGACCTACATTGCCTACCTGCATGCAAAGGTGAAGACAAGCCTGGAGTCTGCCAAAAACCTACGTGCTACAATTATAGGCGTGGTAGACCACAGAAACACCCACGGGCGAATGTGCCTCAGTCACCATGGTCACACATGGAAGCCTAGACTAGTTCCTACACTAGCTACAGCAGTCATGCCCTCCCTGTCACAGTGTCAGTGACAGCAGCACCCCAGCGCCCATTGCGGCCATCAGTAACTCGATATCGATGCCGACTCGAATCAAATGGCCAAAGGAAAGGGAGGAAGACCAAGAAAGAGCACTAAAACTGATCGAAAACATACAGACTGAGAGGAGGCAGCACCACCGGCAACACGACCCAGGGGAACTACGGCAGTATTTTTAACAGCACGGTCACCGGAAGAAACAAGTACTATCATGAGATGGGTCAGCCTGTAAGGAAACGGAGTGTGGTCAGCCGGACAACGAGGACAAGGGAGGACGTTGATGGTGATATCATGGTAAGAGTGGTACGGACGATGAAGAGGATCGGCTGATCCGGGCAAGGACAAGGGAATACTTGCCACAATGCGGTGCAGGTTATCGTTCGCATTGCTGAGAGCAGCGTATATGAGCCTGCGAGGATCACGTGGCTGATTCAGCCCCAGTACTAGTAACAGAGAGAACGGTGAAACTGCAACCCTGGTGGCTGCGAAGCGCGTATCCAAGCTTGAGTTGTTTCGGTCGGTTGCTCTCTTGGCTTTACTTCAAGTAGAATTTTCATGCTAGGGTGCTGTGGAGTCCCCCCCCCCCAAATGTTACGAGTTATGACTAACTGTCCACCAACGTAACCAGATCTTCTTTTCACAATTATTTAATTGGCTCACCATCCGAGTTACATTTTGCACACCTGATGAGCCGTCATGACCTAGACGGCGAAACGTACGTCGTGTGGAACTACAGTGTACTTGTTATTGTACATAACTAGTCCATCATACATGATAGTGGAGTTCAGTAGGATGTTGACGTTTCGGTTTGTCACAATTCGTCTTCGCTTAGCTACCCCTTTCTATGTTTATTACATAAACTTGAGCCTCCCAAGTTGGGTGGTCTGTTGCTTTGCGTCGTCGAGTTGTAGGAAGACCGGTATGTCCAATAGTCTTACTGGTTTCGTCATCATCCATTAACTTTCGGCATTCTTTGTTGCCGTGATTGAGCCGTGATTGAAGTTCTTTTTTCCTTCTTTTTCTTTCTTTTTCTTCATACAATTACTCTCTTCATTTGTATTAACATCCTTCATCTTGGCAAATTGTCTTTTGTTGCCCGTAAAAGAGGCTTTTGGATCTTTGTTGCCGTGATGCGTAGCTCGTGCTCTTCTTCGTTGCGCTTTCCTTCCCCTCTTGGACCTTTCCGAACCTGAGCCTTCCAAGTTGGAAGGTTGTTGGTTTGTGCCTTGGAGAAGTGTTGGAGCTAGGTGTCAGGTCGCCGAATGTCTCAGTACTCCTTGTCAGTTTTGTGCCATTTTGTCGCACTCGCTGACTGTATAAGATCTGGTTACGTTGGTGGACAGTTAGTCATAACTCGTAACATTTTGTCCTTCTTCCTTTCACAATTATTACATTTTTCGAACTGATTCTCACTCTGTAGAAAATTGTGTTCTGTTGCCCGTACAAGACTCCGATATATGATTGTGTTGAGTTGAGGCAAGGACAAGGAGGTGGGTGAAGAGAGTGACGCGAACAGTGATGATGGTGGGGACGGTGATTGCGATGATGAGAAGTGGAATCAGCGTTGTCGTGAGTTGTATGATAATTCCTGGTTGTTGTTGTTTTCTTTATTTGAATTCGCTAAAACCAAACGGATAGAACTGTCCAGTGACAAGGGAGCGAATGATGAGCGTCATAATCACTATGCATCAAAACATCTCAGGGCAAAATGAGACAGACTGTATTAAAGGAGGGTTTGCACAACACTTGTACATAAAGGGGAGTATCAGAACAAAGGCGCGGCAGAAGTCGAAGCAAGAAAGCAATCAACGCCAGAGATGTTTTTGTCCACCAAAGAGAGAGAGAGAGAGAGAGAGAGAGAGAGAGAGAGAGAGAGAGAGAGAGAGAGAGAGAGAGAGAGAGAGAGAGAGAGAGAGAGAGAGAGAGAGAGAGAGAGAGAGAGAGAGCGAGAGAGAGAGAGCGAGAGAGAGAGAGAGAGAGAGAGAGAGAGAGAGAGAGAGAGAGAGAGAGAGAGAGAGAGAGAGAGAGAGAGAGAGAGAGAGAGAGAGAGAGAGAGAGAGAGAGAGAGAGAGAGAGAGAGAGAGAGAGAGAGAGAGAGAGAGGGAGAGAGAGAGAGAGAGGAGAGAGAGAGAGAGAGAGAGAGAGAGAGAGAGAGAGAGAAGAGAGAGAGACAGAGAGAGAGACAGAGAGAGACAGAGACAGAGACAGAGAGACAGAGAGAGAGAGAGACAGAGACAGAGACAGAGAGACAGAGAGACAGAGACGGAGAGACAGAGAGGGTTCAGTATGTCTTGCTCGCAACGTTCAGAAATTGAAATTGAAACTGTTTTCAACTTTTCATTCATGAACGCCAGTCTGACCTCTGCATTCAGAAGGAATCAGTCACAACACTCACACTACTTGACTGTATTTCCGTAACTTCGCACAGTTTATTCCTACATGTATGTTTAGTCCATGTTTTTCTTTCTTCAATTTTTTGCCATCCCTACACCGCATTATCTTACTAGTTTACATTGTATATTTAGCATTGTTTCACCTAGGCTAAGAACTCGCATTGTTTCACCTAGGCTAAGAACTCGCATTGTTTTACCTAGGCTAAGAACTCGCATTGTTTCACCTAGGCTAAGAACTCGCATGTTGAGCCAATAGTACTATGTAAAGAGAAAAAGAACCTATACCGGTAATTATTAAAAAGTTACTAGTTATGACTAATAGTCCACCATGGTAACGAGATTATGTATCTAATATTGACTGAGTACGAGGTCAATATAGGAAATAAAAGCCGAGTAAAAGACCTCGGCTTCGCCTCGGTCTTTTACGAGGTTTTATTTCCTATTGACCTCGTACTTAGTCAATATTACATGTAGATTTATCACGACAAACAGTCCGGATTTCAAATTCCAGAACGATAACCTCATGAATCCCGGTTTTATGATTGCACAACCGTTGCACCACCACCTACTCATGCAGTGACAAAGCTGCACTAGGCACCGTTCAACTGCGCAACCCCTAAGCAGTCAAATATAACTTATAAGCAATCCATATAGCCCTAAGGAGTGAAATATGCAGGAATATTTGACTGCTTAGGTATAGCGAAAATCAATGGGAGTCAATACTAAGGGAGTGATAAACAGTCAGATAGTGCGACAAGGCACAAAAACTGACAGCCGGATATTGAGACATTCGACCACCTGACACCTACACGTAGCTCCAACACATCTGCGAAGCGCAAACCAACGACCAAACCAACGACCAAACCAACGACCAAACCAACGACCAAACCAACGACCTTCCAACTATTACTTGGAAGGCTCGGGTGCGGAACTTCCGTCTCTGCATTTAATTAACATGTTCCCCTTCTCTATTGTGATGTATTTTCCAACTGGTGATCGTCACACAAAAAAACGTTCTTGAAAACCTTTGGCTTTAGTTAGACGTACATGTACATGTACCTACATGGTGTTAGGTAAAAGAGAAGGAAGAAGAAGAATTCAGAACAGAAGCGGCTACACATTTTACGAGGACCGAGTATCAAGAAGACATCCAGGAGCGAACAACGAACACACGACTGACGGTACATAACAACAACAAGAAGGTCAGAACCGGGTCTAACATCCATACGGTGTTCAGATCGGGTCGTAAAGATCCGGGCTCTACCAACCGTGGATGGTTGTAGTATACTAGTAAGGTCACTGTTTCCGAACACCGGCGGTGGTCTCCGCCTTGCTACATGCTGTCATTGAGTGTCAACCAACAACCTACATGTACCTACATGTAGTTGATGTACCTTGCCTTGTGTGTTTGAAGTATGAGTGTGCAGATCATTTTATTCATAGCGTTATGTTTGTTAGACTCGGGTGGAGAGCAAGGGCAAGGATCATTTATAAGAAGAAAAGAGGACCAAAGAGCTACAACTTACAAGTACTAGTAAGTTAGTTACGCAGGTCTAATATCCACTGACACCACCAGTTACTTTACAATCAGCTCATGCGATAACATTGCACAACACTGACCAACGGTACTAACGTTCTTCACCTCACTGGCAATCAGCTCTAGCACGTCTTGGATGCGCACTCCAACTGCTGTTATTTTTGCCACTGAGCATGATCAGGCGTTCGGTTCTTCACATGTTCGCTTTTTTCTTCTTTTTTCTTTTCGGCCAGTCGGCTGCTATCATTAATTTTCGTCTAGGGGGTTAGACAAGGGGAAGTAGCCAGACATGTATGTATATGTTAGTAGGGGCGTGAGCCCGCCTTTCGGCACCGGGAGTTGCAGCTCGCTCGCATGTTCGCTTAGCTTCCCCTCCAATCGATCTTCGACTTCGAGAGCGACACAAGTAATTAGTTAGTTGTGTGGTATGTTGCTATGCATCCTTGAATAGTGGTTTGACCGTATTGTCTGATGGTCTTGCCAGTATCGTCCTCGACATACATGTACATGTACATCCGCCAACGTCCTTCACAGCTGAGACTTTCAGCTCGTGCTTGTCTTGGTTACGCTCACCTTCCCCTCCTGGCTAAGAACCTTCCAAGCTGGACGGCTGTTGGAGTGTGCATCCAAGACGTGCTAGAGCTGATTACCAGAGCGGTGCAGAACGTCAGTACCGTTGGTCCGTGTCGTGCAATGTTAGGTTTTATTTGTTCTTCATTCTTTTCCTTTTTATGCTTCTTTTTATTTCTCCAACTTTTGCCATGGCATCCTTCCCTCAGCTCGTCATCTAGCTGACAACTAGGCCTGGGCGGATAATGCTAATGCCAAAAAAGTAATGGCAGTGCCAAAAACTATGGGCCAGTACTGGCAGTAGCCTGGCAGTTCTTCGACACCAGGCAGTATCGGGTACTTACCCGTCAATTACTTTGCCGCTTTGATGAGTGGGGAACGTTTATCTTGGCGTTTACTTTATTTTTACTAGTGTGGGTGCAAACCCATTAGTACTGTACTGACTGTACTGTAATCTGTATCAGTGTATGCTGGACCACTGCTTTGATCTACCTATCTACCGTGTACTATAATTACTGCTACAGCTAGCTGTAGCTGTAGCAGTAGTCAAAAAAAGGTTGTGTAAAAAATAAGCGTCAAACGACTTACGTCAGAGCACTGACATCATGACTAGCAAGTAACATGGACACGTGAGTGCACTCAGTCTCATGTCATGCAGTGCACTACATACTAGACTACCACTACGACTACGAGTAGATCTACGAGCGTAGTGCCAGTGCCAGTGGTGACAGACTGTCTGCGTTGATGCTTCGAAGAAACAGTTAGTTCGCTTGGTGCGGGTGTGCTACTGCTAGTGCTAGTGCTAGTGCTACGCTGTACATGCACTACTAGTAGTGTAGTACGGACTCAGTAACTAGCATGCTGGTAGATTTACTACTACTACTACTACTAGTACAGTAGTAGTACTACTACTACTAGTACTACTACTAAACAAGTATCTACGTCACTTAGTTAGTAAGTAGATTCTACGTGCGCCAGCCTAGCGATATCGCATTATCGATCGCGCGAGCCGTCCATCCAACAACGAAAAAGATGCCCTGGACTTGAGAAGTAACGACAAAATCACCATGATCACGCACTCGATCGACTGCCTGGACTTGTACTGTAGTTGTACAGCATAAAAACACAGGTAGGCAGGTGACTGTAGAATTACATGATTGTAGTCGATTCGAAGAAATAGTCAGCTTGTGCTACTGCTCTCGCTCAGATAGAATGTAGACTGGAAAGAAACTGTCTGCTTTACTCGCAAGTTGTCACGGTCTGCCTTGGTGTTTATACAGAGAGCCTAGACCAGGTTCACGTGAATGGCGATATCGTGTTAGCGAATAGGGTGGTGCGCTATCATGGCAAATGATCCTGAAAACAATTTTGTTTTGCCGAGCGTCGTGCCCCGTCCCGAATCGGCAGACAGCGCTATGACGTGTAGTGAGACGAGTCAACCGGCCAGTAATGTTCTCCAGCAAGAGATGTTATTGTCCAACCCAGCTATGCAAGGCTATGGAGCTGAGGGCCCAATAGACATGGCAAGTAACATTATGCCACTCTACGAATTGCCGACTGGGTACGGTGGCGACCCGGCTGGTTCGCTCGGTTTTGCCACTGGCAGTAATATTCACGACTTGGATGTTTTGCAGCGTTCGGCCCTCGAGTCAATCAATTCATTGACTGGCCCTGCCAATTCTCTGGGAATGGAGGATTTTCACCGGTACATTACAGACGTCTGCGTCACACCAGCGTTGCCAGGAGTGATTGGCATGGCAGCAGATCAAGACTGGATAGAAGCAAGGATACAAACGCCCATGAAAGCTGCACCTTTCACCCCCCTTGCTTTCACTCACACTGATGGCGCAACGGAGGAAAGCCTCCTCCAATACTTAGCGACTCCGCAACCATCACAGCGACACCAGATGCACCTTGCTCCATCATCATTGGTGCAAGATCATTCAAGTACGATGGTCAGCGGCGGTGGGCGCACTACCCTAGGATCACATCAAAGCCAGAATCTGGGAGGTTACATGGGTGGTGGGAATGCAGATGGCTATCCCAGAGTGCCATACTTTCTACCAAACAGTGAGTCTGCAATGCCTGGCTCGCAATTTCCCCTGCCAGATGATCAATTAGCAGTGAGCTCAACAGCTACCAACATAGCTTCTTCCAGCAGTGTTGCTGCTGATGCCACCACTAGCCAGCAGCACCACCATCACCACCACCAGCAGCACCATCATCATCAGCAGCAGCAGTACAAAATGCCAGGTAATGTTGGGGGACATCATGCTGCCACAGCCAGCATGGCCAACCTTTCCATGGTGCAAGACGGCGGCTCAGACCAGTTTCCTCCATCTCACGTGAATGTGTATCCGCCTGGTTTGTGCCCCTGGGGGGCACCGTCAGGTAACAGTGGTCAAGCTCCTGGCGGCAATCACGGAGAGGGGATGAATGGAGGTGGTAACTTCGTGAGACTCTCACCGCTTGGTGGGTCGCCACCAGCGCAGGATCGGCCATTTGTCTGTAATCATGATGGCTGCAGTCGCCGCTTTTCACGCAGTGATGAGCTGACTCGCCACACGCGTACGCATACAGGCCAGAAGCCGTTTCAATGTAAGATCTGTATGCGCTTTTTTTCCCGGTCGGACCACCTCACCACGCACATCCGTACCCATACCGGCGAGAAGCCCTTCCAGTGCGTACTGTGCCCAAAAAGGTTTGCCCGGTCTGACGAAAGGCGTCGTCACATGAAGGTTCACAAACGGCCAGAATCGAGAGCAGCATCAGCCTTGCAGCACGGAGACTTTCCAGCTCTTGCCGGTAAGCCTTTGCCTACAAACATGGCGAGCTTGGCATCACTTCCAGCACTGGGCTCAACTGGACAGTTCTCTGCCACGGCTACTGCACCGGCTATTAGTGCAGCCTCTGCTAGATCTTCTAATAGCACTGCTACAGCAACGGGTGCTGCCGCCTCCGCCGTCACACAGCAACACGTATCCATGGCAGGCTCATCCACGGTTAACGTACGGCAGCAGCAGCATCTCCAGCAACAGCAGCCACAGCACCAGCAGCAGCACCAACACCAGCGCCAACAGCATCTGGTCCCAAAACCAGAGCCGGATACTGGCATGAATGGTGAAGCGGAAATGCGTAATTCGTCAGCAGGCACGAAGGGGCCAACAGCATCTGCTATCCTTGGCATGCGCCTACCTCCACAGGCATAGGTAAGTCCTAGGTCGGTGTCATTGAATAGTGAAGTCTAGCTAGCCTGCTACTGCATGGCGCTGGTGTAGCTCCAGGGTTTGGCATAGCATTAACTACTATGCCAGCACCTTGCCATATCCCATGTGCCGATCGAGTCCTTGACTAATCAGACTATGTTTCTTACATGCGTATGACTTTCTTGCATTAACGATGACGTCGTGTGTATATATGTATATAGTAATGCCTATGCCGTTGGCTTGCTGAGAACGTGAAACTACACCCAGCGTAATTATGTCTGCATTGACTTGTGCCTCATAAAGGTTAGTGACCAATGTGACCAATCAGACTATGTCTCTTTCACGCTTTATGACTTTCTTGCATTAACGATGACATCGTGTATATATGTCTATGTCGTTGGCTTGTCAAGAACATGAAACTACACCCAGCATATGTTTCTCTGCATTAACTCGTGCTGCATAAAGATGACAGTATCTGTCATGTTATGTTCTAGTTCACCGGGCTATTCAAAACTCTTCTCATGTCATGTGCCAGCCTTACCAATTACCAGGCTACTCTATAACACGCTGACAGGCATACGGAGTTTAAGCACACCTCTTGCGCCAATAGCGTCCCCTCCTGTCCCAGTTTTGCTTCAACTTTGGCCCAGTACCCAAACCATCTACTCAGTAGTCCTCCAAATACCAAGATGCTATGCGGTGCACTAGCCCACAGGCACGTAGAGCTTGTAGTTAAAAACTTAGAATAGACTAAAAAGCTTTGTACTCTACAGCTTCAGATAATCTGCCATACATCATTGCGTGATACACACTCTTTCGACGGCCATATTGCTATTGCCAATGTGGTGTATACTATATAGCTGTGTGCGTGTGTGCGAAAAGGTGCAAAGATCAAAACAATTTTCCCCACGCCGACAACAAAGTGTGCATATGTGTGTGTGTGTTCACTGTTACTGGTTCACTTTCCGCTTTTTCACTGTCAAGTCACTTATCAGTGAAACGTTTCTTTATACTGAACGTAAAGCTGGATCATGCCGGTACTGGTGATCGTTTCTGCTGCTGTTAACGTTGCTGATATAACTCTGTTTCTGCTGCTGTGCTAATGTTGCTGATATAACTCAATTATTTTGTTTGTTCCCGTTTTGGGCCTTGACTGGTCCCTGTCTCATCCTATCGTATATGTCGCTTTCCTTCCTTCATGTCTTGGCTTGACAATATCCTGTAGTATAAAGAGCCCTTTTGGTCAAAAGTGTTGTCTACAGAGGGACTGTCTTAATTACATGGACCAGGACTGTGTGGAATCATCAGTGCACATGGCACTCCGGTTTTCTGTCCATGAAAGGATTCGTCCATTGTATATTTAGCTTTGCAACACAATACTGGCAATAGGCAATACGACTCTTACGTGGCTGTACAACTGAATTGGTTTCTGTTTGCTGTGGGGGGGGGGGGGGGGGGGGGGCCACCTGCAAAGCATACCTACTTCACACTTTTCACATTTTTTCACATTTTTTCACATACCCACCACACACGACCGACACACTTCCAATCTTATCAACGACTCCACGGATCCACAGCATACGGCCAGTTTTTCACAACCACCCGGCTCTGCTCTACACTTATCATTCATCATTACACCCACTCAATCGCCATGCGGCCCTCTGAAAGCCCCTCACCCCCGCCCCACACCTCCGCCTGCTAAACGACAATCGTCGCCGTAAAATCTGCTGGTACATAATACTGGACTCAGTTCGGCTAACGCCGCTCCTCCGACTCGTTCGTAGGCTGGTGCGCCGATCTCGCCTCCGCCGCCTTTCACCTAGAATGTAAGATACAGTACTGCAGTAGCATCAATCGTATCATACTGAGTATCGATCATACATTATAACACGTACAGTACTATAAACTGACACTGACGATGACGGTATGTGCAGCCGGCTGAACAAGGCCAACGCGATGTCACTGAGTATTTTTGTAGAACAGGGCGAGGGAATTGCGAACGAAGGTACGTACTTATGCGCGCGTGGGGCGAATATTGCGCACGTAGATCTACGTGTACGCATGCTGCACGCTGCTGCCCGCGTGTTGCTTATCTCTTGGTGCATGGTGCGTGTAGTGTGCCACCAACCAGGCAAGACAGGGCCAAACCGCAAAGTGTGCACAGCTAGCTAGAGGCTAGCACAGCAAGCCGCGTGAACGCGTACGCGTGGGGCCGCTGTAACCGCGAAATCCCCGTCGGCGTCACTGCCATCTCAGCCCGTGCAGCTGTATGACACGGAAGACTCAGAAGAGCTCCACAAGCGAAAGACTCTCGTCCTGACCTGGCGTTGCTCCAAAGGTCGGGCAAGCGATGCAACTGCATGCAAGGCCTGCTGGAGCGTCACAGTACTCGTCCCACCACTCGCACAACGCGCGCGCAACGCGCCCGCAACACCATGAACACAGCTAGGCCTGTACTCAGGCTGTAGTACTATAAAGACTATAAGTATAAGGTTGCCTTCGGGTTTCCAGGTCTGCATCCAAGCCACCAAGGCCAAGGCCGGCCATGACCCTCCAACCGCTCGCAGGTCCATTTTATACCCTGCCATCCGACGTGCATGGTATTAAAGTACCAGCAGTTCAAACATGCCTGCCTCCTGTTTTGTCTTGCGAACACCCACTACCATGAATACTGCACACTAGACGTGGTTAGCATTTTTTTAGGAGCTTTGTAATTGTACGCCGCGCGTGAGTCGCTAGCGCAAGTGCAGATCGCCGCTCAAAGTCAAAGACAAAGACCACCCTGGTCTGACCGGTCGACCATAAGCTGTTTCAGCTCGTGCAACGAAACTTGGGGAAAGAACAGACTTCACAAGCGCTGGATGGCACGCTGGGCGTAGAAGGCTGCATCTGTTGGGCGTCCCATCAAGCGCTTGTGAAGTCGGTTCTTTCTTTCCTTGCACCACAGCGCGAGCTGAAACAGGTCACGGTCAGACCTGGTACCTTTGAGCGGTTTGGGCAACGCTCTGACTGAGATGAGGGAGCACAGCGGTGTGCGAGAAACCAGGGAAATTCCAGGAGGCAATGGTCAGTCATTTAGAACTCCATCACAGGGCGTTGCCAAAACCAGCAAGTGTCAACATGCCCCGTTCAAGAGGTTGGGTAGAGATTGGTAAAACATTTGGAGAGATTGTAACCGATGCAGTAGTTGAAAATTTGGAGCATAATTTGGCATCCTTTCGGAGGTGGGAGCATAACTACATGATTGTACCACAGTTCTAGTACGATGCACCTAATCAGTGCTGGCGGTCTGCATGGCAAAGACTAAAGAGTTTGGAGGTCATGCAGATAGTGTTTTCAATGAAAAGCAGGATAGAAATCACGACCATAATTATATTATCGTATGCTCGAACTCGTCTTCTTCAAAGTTCTTTCTCGCACTGATACAGTACATGTAGCAGAAGATGCGAGTGAATCAGCCTTTATCAGGTATCCTGGGGTGGACGAGATACATGTACATGTAGTGACGGGTAATCCGCAAAACTCCGCGTACATGTACAGTCTACTACTATTGATCTACATTACGCATGTTTGACCTCTGGACCTTAGCAGCCATGACTGTGCAGGCTATGGATATTGCTCTAATAATTAAAAAGAAGAGGTATAGTTGATGTTCAGTCATGATGAAAGGAGAGGTGGAGCTATGGGAGAGATGAGCTGATTATTCGCAGGGTGAGGGTGACAACCATTGGACGAGTATGATCATTACGAAGACAGCTGAACACGATATTTTCAAAGGTAACTCAAAGTCAAACTATTAAATTTAGCAATGAATTTGTTTTACAAAAGCAGGCAGCAAATGAATAGAAGAAGTAATGTTTTCTCTTTTCCATGTTGACCTTTAGCATGCATGGACACCTTGGTATGGGCATACTCATGAAACATTTCATTGTACTTATGGCCACTTGACAGTACGAAAAAGGCACAATTTTCTCAACTTTGAGGGCTTCATAAGTACAACAAAGTGAATATGTATCCCCGCGTGCCAAAGCATAATAATTATGAGGATTTTGCGAGCATAATGAGAGAATCCATGAAAGCACAATTCCATGATTTCGCGAGCATAATCCGCAGGAGCCTACCGCTAGACCTTTCCCGCATCTGAGGGCCCATCTCAACTAGACTCGTTCCATGCATTTGATGATGTAATTTGTTGATGTTCACCATGTCAAACGGTAATCGCTTTCATAATACTATTGGGCAGAACTGCCCGTTTGACATGCGATGTAAAATAAATAAACAACAACAACAATAACAACAACAACAACAACAACAACAACAACAACGGCTTTTGTCCCAGGTCACTCCACTAAACCACGGACAATGATGGCATTCCAGGAGCTCTTTGGAGAGATTGCGTTGATCTATTGGCACCATCTCTCACCAAGATTTTCAACACTTCCCTTCAGAGTGGTGTCGTAACTGTCATTCCACCCCAGCCCACGTTAGCCTATGTCCGACCGTTGTGGAACTTCTCTGAGCCTCTCTCTCTCTGTCTGTCTCTCTCTCTCTCTGTCTCTCTGTCTCTCTGTCTCTGTCTCTCTCTGTCTCTCTCTCTGTCTCTCTCTCTCTCTCTCTCTCTCTCTCTCTCTCTCTCTCTCTCTCTCTCTCTCTCTCTCTCTCTCTCTCTCTCTCTCTCTCTGTCTCTCTGTCTCTCTGTCTCTCTCTGTCTCTCTGTCTCTCTGTCTCTCTGTCTCTCTGTCTCTGTCTCTCTGTCTCTCTGTCTCTCTGTCTCTCTGTCTCTCTCTGTCTCTCTGTCTCTCTGTCTCTCTCTGTCTCTCTCTGTCTCCGCGGCTCTCTGTCTCTCTCTGTCTCTCTCTGTCTCTCTCTGTCTCTCTCTGTCTCTCTCTGTCTCTCTCTGTCTCTCTCTGTCTCTCTCTGTCTCTCTCTGTCTCTCTCTGTCTCTCTCTGTCTCTCTCTGTCTGTCTGTCTCTCTCTCTCTCTCTCTCTCTCTCTCTCTGCTGTTGTGATATTGCTGACATAATCCCTTGCAATTCTCTCTTCGTTGTACGCTCCTAGTCATCGAATAACTGTGGGTGTGGGTGTGCTGGTTCCTCGTCTATAATGATGATTTCGAAACGGTTGGATACTGGCTAGGGGCAAGAGTACAATCATAACCCCGAGGTTCTGTTCAGTCGACTCCTGATGTAACGAACACCGTTGTGCAATAGAGTTTCTGCCCCCCCCCCTCCCTCTCTCTCTCATTCCCTCTGTCGCCCGCATGCACTTAGTATAAAAGGAGGCGAAACGGCCTGTTTGTGGTGCGACGTTAAATTACTACAGAAATGCACTCACAAGCAACACTGGCATGTGACCCATGACAATATGAGTGCACTTGGTTTACATGCGGCCCTACCAGGCAGATATACATAATTTTATACGGTTCGTTATAAACGAAAAAGAAGAAGAAGAATTGAAGAAAGATTCATGATTCGCGTTATACGTGGAGTCGATTGTACTCTTGGCAGGGCCAGGGTTAGGGGGATTGAGGTTCTGCCAGGGGGCACACACCTTTTCTGACTGGGGAGTGGGCCCAGGGTACCAACGCAACACCCACCCTGTAGGCGGTAGGTAAGAACTTTGGTGCTGTTCCGCTGTTGGGCCCGCAGTTATGCCCAATGCCCTAGCCGCTAGTTCCAACGAAAAAAGACCATTCCTTGAATTGGGAGGGCTTTCCACGAAGATAGGTTGGTCCATTGGCTCTTTGACTTTGGCATATCGAAACTACTTGGTAGGAGCTTGCGGGTAATCGTTTGCCTTCAACAGTGCAGAAATCTGTTTAACGCCAGCTTGCCGTCCCGTTTCCACCGACGGATTCTTCACAGCTCCGGCAAACTGGTTCTTTGATACTGCACGCTTGGAGGACATTGCCTTGCCAAGTTGGTACTCATAGTCATACTGCTGAGCAGTAAGACAAATCGACTCCACTGTGCCGAGAAGCTAGATGAATAGTTCCGATTCGAGGTGATATTCCGCACTGGTGCTGATTGTGAGGTCGAGGTAGTCACACTGCCGGTAGCGTTGTTGGAGTGACGGTGAACCGGAGGAGTAGTAGGTTATTCATGTGCTCGACAAAAACCCCTGACCACAGGATGAGGATGTCGTCAAAAATGGTCCATGTGTCTACCGACGGCTCTGATTGTCGTGTGACGCTAAAGTGGGTTGTTCCCGCGACGCCGTGAATATGAATTATGAACTAGTAGCATATGATGGCTATTGGTGTGCGGTAGTTTTTTACGAGAAAAAATCGCAAACCTGAAGAACCGATTTCTGTATGGACCATGAAGCAGGCTATCAGTCAACAGGCACAATGCATAATGCACAATGCATCCTCTGTTGAGTAAACAAATTCGACGGGTTCGCGTACCGGGCAGGTCAAGAACAAGGAGTCGTACAACTCCCTGGTCAAGAACCACCTTTCCGCTTCCTTGGGACGCCACCACCCCATGATCAGGCGTCAGATGCGGCTCCTTACGGTGGGGGAGGAGGATAGATCAGACCCACCAACCAGAGGCCAAAGGCCTAAATCCCATTTGCCACATCCATGTTTTACTCATGCCAGGCCACGAGTAGTATACTGTGGGTCGCAGCATGGTTGGAAAAAATCCTTTCGCTTCCAAGCAGGACTTGAACCTGGTACCTCTCGTTTCTCAACCATGGTCTTAGACCAACCCTCTGTTGAGTTTTTTTTGTCTTACTCAAAGAGGTAGTGAGCTGCTTCTGCACAGCCCTCTCCAATAGTTTTGAAAATATTGGCAGAAGGGAGACTGGGCGGTAGTGGGTTGACAGAGAGGAGTTCCACAAGGGTCGGACATAGGCTAACGTGGGCTGGGGTGGAATGACAGTTACGACACCACTCTGAAGGGAAGTGTTGAAAATCTTGGTGAGAGATGGTGCCAATAGATCAACGCAATCTCTCCAAAGAGCTCCTGGAATGCCATCATTGTCCGTGGTTTAGTGGAGTGACCTGGGACAAAAGCCGTTGTTGTTGTTGTTGTTGTTGTTGTTGTTGTTGTTGTTGTTGTTGTTGTTGTTGTTGTTGTTGTTGTTGTTGTTGTTGTTGTTGTTGTTGTTGTTGTTGTTGTTGTTGTTGTTGTTGTTGTTGTTGTTGTTGTTGTTGTTGTTGTTGTTGTTGTTATTGTTGTTGTTGTTTATTTATTTTACATCGCATGTCAAACGGGCAGTTCTGCCCAATAGTATTATGAAAGCGATGACCGTTTGACATGGTGAACATCAACAAATTACATCATCAAATGCATGGAACGAGTCTAGTTGAGATGGGCCCTCAGATGCGGGAAAGGTCTAGCGGTAGGCTCCTGCGGATTATGCTCGCGAAATCATGGAATTGTGCTTTCATGGATTCTCTCATTATGCTCGCAAAATCCTCATATTATGCTTTGGCACGCGGGGATACATATTCACTTTGTTGTACTTATGAAGCCTCAAAGTTGAGAAAATTGTGCCTTTTTCGTACTTTCAAGTGGCCATAAGTACAATGAAATGTTTCATGAGTATGCCCATACCAAGGTGTCCATGCATGCTAAAGGTCAACATGGAAAAGAGAAAACATTACTTCTTCTATTCATTTGCTGCCTGCTTTTGTAAAACAAATTCATTGCTAAATTTAATAGTTTGAGTTACCTTTGAAAATATCATGTTCAGCTGTCTTCGTAATGATCATACTCGTCCAATGGTTGTCACCCTCACCCTGCGAATAATCAGCTCATCTCTCCCATAGCTCCACCTCTCCTTTCATCATGACCGAACATCAACTATACCTCTTCTTTTTAATTATTAGAGCAATATCCATAGCCTGCACAGTCATGGCTGCTAAGGTCCAGAGAGAGAGACAGAGAGAGAGACAGAGAGTAGAGAAAACAAGGAAAAAGAGAGCAATACCTACATGTAGATTCTAGATAGGTGCGATTAGACTGAGTCAGTAGCCCACATCCAGTTCTCGGCGCGCAGGTAGCGGTATACCAGCGTCTTGAATGCCTGCATTCGGCTGCGATGGGGAGGATGCAGGAGCAGATCACAGGGCAATGCATTCCACTGTTGGAGCACACAGTGGGGAAATGATCGCTTCAGGACTAACGGGGTAGAGGCTGGCAGGCTGGCTTCCAGTTGAAACTGGTGGCCAGCATCGCTGGCATGGTCCCTCAGGGTTCGCGGGTTGGCCAACTGCTGACGGCGAGCTGGCAGAACCGCGAGAAGTTGAGGTGGGCCCGTAATTACCTGTAGCTTGTATAAACAAGCTAGGGCAGCTACTGTCCGTCTGATTGCCAGACTAGGCAGGATTGCTCCCGGACCGATGATTCCGAGGGCGCTGTGCTGGACTCGGTCCAGTCGGCTGAGGTGGCTGGATGACGCTCCAATCCAGATAAGTGGGGCGTACTCCAGCAGCGGACGAACGAATGCCTTGTACACGGTTATGCGCCCAGCCGAAGGGAGAAGATGAGCAGACTGGCGCAAAAGACCAAGTCGCTGCCTTGCCCGGGTTGCAACAGACCGGAGGTGCTCCCCAAAAGACAGCTTCTGGTCAAAGAGGACGCCTATGAGGGTGATCAAGTTTGCCTCGGGGACTTGTATTCCACCAAACATGATTGGTGGGAGGTGAAAGTCAGCTCTACGGAGCGTTGCAGTCATTGCCTGGGAATTGGTGGGCTCAAATACAATCTTCCATTTCTGGCCCCAGTTATGCAGCCGATCGATTGACAGTTGCAGTGAGTGCGCTGCACCTGCCGCGCTGCCATTCGACACTATGGAGTAAAGTGTGATGTCGTCTGCGTATGCCTCCAGCTGGGCATCATCCACAAGAACAGAGGGTGCATCATTTACGTACAGTAAAAACAGTGTCAGGCCGAGTATGCTGCCTTGGGGAACGCACGCAGTTATGGGATACTGGGTAGACGTATAGCCACCCACCAAGCATCGTAATGAATGTGATGACAGGTATGACGACAGCCATATGTGGAGTGGCTCGCGATTCCTGCATTACGTACCTTATGGAGGACACCAAAATGGGACACGCGATCAAATGCCCCAGCAATATCAACAGCGAGGATACGAGCTGCTCCATTTCGCCCGACAGCATTAACCCAGGCATGATGCAGAGCCTGCAGAGCATCAGATGTACCCAATCTTCTCCTGAAACCAAACTGGTGGGAGGTGAGGAGCTGATGGTGTTCCAGATGGTTTGTAACCTGGCTGTTCACAACAGTCTCCATCACCTTCGAGATGATGCTCAGCAACGAAACGGGGCTTAGTAGGCCATTTGACTGCTGATGGCGGGTAGGGGTGCCTTGTGCGGGGGGGGGGGGGGGGGTCAGAAGCTGGGCGAGCACAGGCCTGGTGTGGGCGTGGATGCACTGCCAGATGGTGATCAATATTTTCTGCCTGTTGAGCTCGCTGACACGGTACAGGGAGTGAGCAGTGAGCAGCGGCTGCATGGCTGTCCGGGGCGGGTTGCCATCGATACAGCGGATGGCTCTGTTTTGCGCGGTTTGCAGTCGTTTCAGTTGACCCTCTCGCATTGCAGCTGAAAAGCAGCAGGAGCCATAAAGCAGGTCGGGCATTATGACCGCCTTCACATACACCTGACGAGAGCGTCTTGATAGGCTTCGGCGTGCCCGCCACAGGCCGCCAATTTTCTTGGCAACCTTGGTGACCACATAGTTTACATGGGTGTCCCAATCTAGGCGATTGTCAAGGTGAACGCCGAGGTAGCGCGCACAAGACGCTGAAGGGAGGAGACAGTCGCCGCTTTTGACTGTTGCTTCCTGTACGTGCTGCTGGGGAGAGATAGTCAGAACCTTGAGTTGTTGTTGTTTATTTATTTTACATCGCATGTAGAACGGGCAGTTCTGCCCAATATGAATGCAAGGACAACCAGTAGAAGAGTCAGAAATGAAGAGAAAAAAAATACGAAAATGGAAGTAGCAATGAGGGGAGGCTGGGTTAAGACGAGCAGAAAAAGGGATCTCAAATTTACGAGTCGGGTCATCGTAGCATGATTCTATCGAGCCTCATCAGCAGGTTACGAAAGTCACTACATTTAACCGAAGTAAAATACGCGTAGCATGCGTTTGAATGCACGGACAGATACTATGGACTTGATACAGTCGGGCAAGCTATTCCAGAGTCGGCAGCTGGCTAGAAGCGGTCGACATGCGCCAGAAGCACTGTGGGGGAGGGGAAGGTTGCGTCCCAACTGACCTCGAGTGGTCATGCCTGTCGGCGGGCCTTGCAATACAATTCGGGACGACAACAGCTCACTGACGATTCCAGAACGGATTCGAAATGTCAGGAGTCGGAGCTTGCATTCCCCTCGTTCCAGCACTGGGCAGACACCCAGCCTGGTGTACAGGGGAAGAGTGTGGGCCAATGGGTGCTCATCCGCCACGCAACTAGGCCTGGGCGGATAATGCTAGCTATTTTTGCGGGATAATGCTAATGGCAGTGCCAGAAAAACTGTATCATAATGCTACTTATAATGCTGCTGTTCCTCTGTAATGCCAGCAATTCGCCACTAGTAAGTATGGAAAAATGGCTTGGTTTGGGCAGTATTGTGCGCGTTTCGTAGTTTTACGTAGTCGGCATGGAAAATGCTAGAAAATCATGATCATAATGCTAATTTTATGCTGCTATTGCTCCATACAATCCCTTGCAGCTAGCTGTCCAGCGAGGAAAGTTTCAAGTGGAGGCCTCTCGATCTGCTCGCTCATTCGCCTGGCATTCAGTAGCACTTCATCACCAAGGACTTAAATTCAAAACAGTTTTCACACTGCGCTTCAAGCCTTTTTCCTCGTGAACTTGCTGCAAACGTATGAGCTCTGCTGCGCATGTTCCCTTTGTGTGAGGCCCAGAAACAGCTAGTATCTCCGTACTTCGATTGGCTGGATCGATGTCGTCCAGGTTCTGCTCGCTATCGCCATCACGACTCTAACTGGAGACGATTTCTTCACCATTTTCCGCAAGCAGCAGCTAGCGCAGAAATTTCGCCATCCCTGAGTGTAGGAGATGGAATCCGTTCGATCAGCTCAAAAACTCTTCGTTGTGACTAGAGTAGAGGAGTAGCATGAATATTCTACCGGAAGCCCTTTGACTTCCCTGACTGCTGAAACCCTTCCGGAATTCCTGCCATGATCACTGCTACTTCTTCAAACAAGCGAGATTCTCTTTGGACCGGTTCCACTGCACTCGAGCGTCCACGCCACGCGACAAAACCTTTTTTTACAAAACATCAATAATGCTCGTTGCGAATCGCACACTATAATAATTATTATATTAAAAGCTACTTATATTAAATGCTAGCATTATCCGCCCAGGCCTACACGCAACGGTGGCAACGTTTATCTAGTTTGGCTATTGTGTTCCGCTGCTCAGCGGACAGTCCTGGGAGAAACGCATTCGACGCATATAGATTGTCCGGTATGACAAGTAAAGGGCAGAGTAATACAGGATCGCCTGCCGCACTGTTAGGCAGTGCCGGATCTGGCGGAGGATCCGCAGATTCCTAGCCGTGCGTCGGACGATAGTCGATAGAGGTGACTTGCGGTGACCAGCGAAGATTTTCGTCCAGAGTGCAAGTGGCTCCGAGGTAGCGAGCTGTACAAGTCCGGGCAAGAGGCGTGCCAGTGCAAGTAATGTGGAGGTCGAGGTGTGCCTGCCGGCCAGCTTTGATTGCAAGCACTTGCGTCTTTCCGGTGTTGAGGATAAGCCCTTTGGCATCGAGTAGCCTGGCGACAGCCGACACTGCTGCGGAAAGGGTGATGTTGATGGCGTGAGCGCTAGCGTGGCTCAAGTACAGTATGATGTCGTCCGCGAACATTAGGGTACGCACCGGGTCAGCTACTGATGCGACACATCTCGTATAGATCGCGAATAATATCGGACACCGCACGTGCAAGCTGTTTCCTCTGAGCGTGTACCGTTGGCAGTAGAGAGGTTAAGATGCACGTTATTTCTGACGTGACACGAAAGTTCAGCTCGCGTTATTTGCTCGCACGTCGAAAAATCAACGCGAGTGACCTGCTGCTCACGTCGAAATTTGGAGTTTTACGCCAAATTTGACGTGAAATTGCGCGTCACGTCGGAAATAACGTGCATCTTAACCTCTCTAGTAACTACACACTGGCGTCGTGCTCTGAGGTAGTCCGCAAACCAGTCCAGTGGGTGCGTAGAGTCACACCAAGTAGTTCGAAGAGATCCTGGAGCAAGGTCTGATGTTGGACCTTGTCGAAAGCTTTGCCAATATGACCACGCCGGTATGCAGGTGCTGGTCTGCGGCTTCGTAAAATTGATCCACAGCCGGCAAGACTGCGTCCTCTGTGGAGTGGTGTGCTCGGTAAGCGAATTGCTCGGCAGGAAGGTCATGTTCGGTTAGGAGCACACAGAGCCTTTTATGCGCAATCCTTTCCAGCTCCAGGATCTTTGAAACAACCGGAAGCAAAGATATAGGGCGGTAGTTTCGGCACTTTCGGGGTCTCCTGCCTTGAAAATGGGCCAATTTCAGCATCATCGGAATCTTTCCCATGGCCAGTGACGCGTTCATCAAGATAGTCAGTGACGGGGCCAGGACCCGAGCGCAGTGTCGCAACACATAGCAGGAAATAATTCCGTCGCTACCCGTGGCCTTCCTCTCGTCTACCTTCACTTCAGTAGGAGAGCAAGCACTTCTTCGCATGTGGCTTGTACGCACTACATCACTAAAATGATGTAATCATGGAATTCCGCCTTGACAGCAACCCATCCGAGCTGCACACTCATCTCTGGTTTTCGTACTCTTGGTAAAAGTATTGGTACACTGTACACTAGAGAGTAGTAGCAAGAGTACATAACCTCCGGGGGGGGGGGGGGGGGGGGTTATGTACTCTTGCCAGTAGTCAAAACAAGCATTTTGCCATTTGGACATGCATTGTGTTGTAGGTTCATGTTCGGATGCCCGGAAAATAGAATGGTTCCCCTGCAACTTGGGATTCAAATGATCAGGATTCCATCATGATTCCATCTGCATGAAATATCGCAGAAGACCGGCAGAAAGATACGGTAGAAAAGGAATGCGTGTTACATAATGAGAGTAATGCAAGAGTTAGGTCTGAATGCGGCCAATCTATGTGCATAGCAACTATTTACAGATTCAGCAAGTTAGTAACTTAGTATATACAGGAAATGACTCATGTACAAATAACTCTAGTGTACATGGTACCATATTAGTCATGCATTTCATCAATGCGCAGAATTACACTACAGTATTTACAAGGACACAGATGGCCACACATGCAACAAAGAGCAACATCTTCCGTGCATAAAATCAAATCGATGAGAGCCATACTTCACTGGAGAGCACATGGGTATGAGCATGGCAGCTGCAGCACGCAGCCTTCTTCACTGTCCAAACACTAGCTTGTTCAACGATAAACGTTACAGGGTTGGCAGCCATGCATTCCTAATCACATCATAGTGACATCACAGTGACGGGAGCATGTTGCACATTTCGAGATAACGGTATCGCGGCAAACATGGCAGCTACGTGGCCAGGTCTGTTTCATCGTCACCCCAGATGTCAGCTTTCCTCTTCGCATGGTCCCTTTTTCTCTCTGCAAATAAACACAAACCAGCAAACCAATAAGACTAGTACTCAGACTCTAACGCGTAACTTGTGCCCCACCGTTTCCTTGTTTCCATTCAACAAACTAATACCGTATGTCCGCACCTTTAAAGCCATGGTGGTCTATTCGATTACAAAGCCAGTCTCAGTTATAAAGCCATGGGCTTCATAAAAGAAATGACATTTGAAGTAATAATAATAGTACCCGACTGCGCTTGGGAGCTGACATGAGTGAGGCAATACCGATCCGGCGAGGCATATTCCAAGGTGACTCGTTATCCCCTCTGCTCTTCTGTCTAGGATTGAATCCAATATCAGGTGAACTCAAGAGAAGTGGCTTTGGATATGCGCGCGGACTTCAGCGGACAACAACCATATCCCACCCATGGTACATGGATGAAGTGAAGCTGATGGCCGCAACCAGTAAGCAGCTTGACTCAATGATTAACATTGTATCGTGCGTTGGGAAATCAATTGGAATGGAGCTTTCTCCAGCAAAGTGTGCTAGGCTTGTGTGCCCACATGGTTCTGTTGATCCGGATCAGCCAGCAACGGTCATTGTGGATCAAGCCTCCAGCATTGCCTCCTTGGCGGACGGCTCCGTGTATGCCTACCTTGGCATAAGGGAGTGTTTTGGCATGGCGGAACAGTCTGTTAAGGTGGCTACCACCAAAGAGTTCAGGAGGCGATTGCGGCTGGTGGCCCACACGTCTCTCAATGCCTGCGACCTCTCTCGTGCTATTAACTCTTATGTTATCCCAGTGCTGTCGTATGGCTTGTGCATTGTGCCATGGGCGAAGGATGCTATTGCAACCTTCGACAGGAATGTCCGAAGTGCGCTTCGCGCAGTGGGAGCACACCACCGACGATCTTCCACCATCCGCTTTCACCTGCCGAGATCCGAGGGCGGCCGAGGGATTGAATCGGTTGAGCACCTGCTGGAGAGGAAATACATCCGCCTGTCTAGGTATCTCCAGGCGCACTCTGACCTGCCGCTGATTGCTGCTCTGCATGCTCATGAAAATCTTCCACCTACAAAGTCAATCATCTCCCAGGCAGCCACGGCTATGGAGTATTTCAACATCCCGGACATCGGAGGTGCAACAACTGATGTTGTTAAGTCTGCTATAAGAACCACCACCCAAGCTTCTCTGCGGCAGAATCCCCTGCATGGTCGCTATTGGCAAAGGAGTGACGGTGTATTGGACATGCCTCTCTCATTCAACTTCTTAAAGTCTCCTACATTGCGTCCATCCACTGAGTCATCCGTATTTGCTGCTCAGGATCTGGTGGTTAATACCAGGAACTACCAGAGGTCGGGTATTGGGGACACTTCCGTGGTTGACGTGTGCCGTTTGTGCGGAGGTCCGGGGGAGACCGTTGACCATATTTTGGCATGTTGCCCCATGTTGGCACGGACGGCATACATTACTCGCCATAATCTCTTGCTGCTATTGTCCACCGGACACTCTGTCATCGCTACAAACTGGTATCTCCTGCTCCCCCGGGCCACTTGCCACACTACGTCGAGGACAGTGAAGGCCGTAAGTTAATGTGGGAAATGCCAATCCCTACAGACAGGTTGGTTGGAGCAAATCGGCCGGATCTTGTGTGGGACGATGGCAAGTCAATCCAACTTATTGATGTCAGTGTGCCACTGGATCATAGAGTAACACTAAAACATGCTGAGAAGAGAGCGAAGTACTTAGCCCTCGCAGTTGAAATTAGGCAGATTTGGCAGCGAGAGGCAGTGTCTGTCGTGCCCATCATAGTTGGTGCTCTTGGTGGCCTGACGAAGGAAGCGGCTACCTCAATTAAGCAGCTATGTGGAGAAGAGCGGCACCATCATGAACTGCAGCAGGCAGCTATCCTTGGCTCGATGGCCCTTCTAAGATCCGTTTTGGGTACTGCATAGGGCTCTTCGCTGTCCTTGGTGGTCTTCTTATGTTCTGTATGTTGCTGTATTCGCTTTAGTTTGTAATTGAAACACTGTGGTATTTCTGTGGTTATTCGTGTTTGATTTTTCTGTGGGCAGGTTGGAGGTTGTTGGAGTTGGAGATTGTGTCCAGTGATGAGCTTTGCCGGCCTGAATTTTCGCCAAGTTCTGATGCTCCCCTTTTTGCAATACTTGTCATGATACCTATGGGCTTTAATGCCTGTGATGGCACATGCGCCTCTCTCTCTCTCTCTCTCTCTCTCTCTCTCTCTCTCTCTCTCTCTCTCTCTCTCTCTCTCTCTCTCTCTCTCTCTCTCTCTCTCTCTCTCTCGCTCTCTCTCTCTCTCTCTCCCTCCCTCCCTCTCTCTCTCTCCCTCTCCCTCTCCCTCTACCTTACTTTTTCCCATATATTATTCTCTGCTGCTTACCTTTGGCTATGATAAGTCCGGTCAGTTAGTGTAACACCTCCAATTTATTTTTATTTTTTTCAGTTTGGAGTGGAATAAAGAATCATACTTCCTCCGTTAACAAAAACTTCGTGATGGATTTTGATGGATATGAAAACGCTTAGAACAGGTCAAGAACTGTTTGTATCGACTGCAAATCACTGGACGAAGTTGATTCAGCCTATGTACAGCGTCTTTACAAGAGAAACTGTTGGCGGAATGAGCAGAGAGATCAGTTTGCGTCGCTTTCGCTCGATTCATTTTCGACCTGCGTCGCTGTCGTCATCTTCTGCACGCGAGTCGCCATCTGCTGTACGCGCGTCGTCATCTCTCTTGAGTCGTTGTTCAGCTCGTGTCAGCTTTGCCTCGGCTTCTTTGATCACACACCGCTGACCTTGATGTCACCGTCGTTCAAGTAAGTTGGCTTTCAAGCTGCGTGATCCGCCTGGCGATTATTCGTTTCCACCAGGGAGTCGTGAAAAATATTTTACGACTCCCTGGTTTCATCTTCGCTCTTCAGAACTCCACGAAACGAGGAGTAAAGGCACAGCCAAACTGATTCGATTTTCTCTAGTGGATACCAGCACTGAACGGCAGCGGCTAGCAAGTCCAGTCGACTTTCTTTAGCCACGAGACTCGCATCGGACTGCAGACTTCTGAAAGAATGCATGGCCATCAGCATTCGAATCTGGGCTTTGCGCAGGTTGAACAAGAACTTGAGTTCAAAATTATTTTCATTGAGCCGTGCGATCGGAGCAGCTCCTTGTTCACTCGCTCTTTGTGGGGGCTCGCTGCTCTGCTTTATCGCTCTCTATCACTCTCCAACTTACTCAGTGCTAAAGTAGTAGAGAGGCCAAGCAGCGCAGTATTCCCATGGAGAAGTGGTATTTCAGTTTCGCTCGCCATGACTATCATCACCTATGTTTCCACAGCGCAACCATCGATTCCGCTCGGCTTGTGGTGAAAGGTCGCTTTCCTTGCATCGTACCTCTGTCAAGGCACGCCAGGGAAGGCCACGAAAGTAATTGCGACTCATTTCACGGCAGTTTGTGCCCAAATCAGCCCCTCAAAATTCCATCACGAAGTTTTTGTTAACGGAGGAAGTAATAATAACAACACAGATACGCGTAGAACACGCACAGCCGTGGCTTCGGCTCGAGAGGCCCGGCTTGCCTCTGCTGAGCAGGTCTTGGTTCAGGGTGCCGACCAGCGACGATCTGGGCCGGCCCTTGTACCCACGTTGCTGTGGAGTGAAGTACCCACTCATGGCTTGCTGCGCTGGGGTGTCCGGCGACAGTCGCAGTGCATGTCCCAGCATCCGCATACGTGCCGTGCCTTCTTGATGGTGGCTGACAGTGGCTCTTCCCGACAGCGCTGGTACAGGTCGATGTTCGATATCCTGTTCGGGAACCTTATGCCAATGAGCTGGTGTCTGTGGCATCTGTCAATCTCACTCGCCAGGGCCTTCGTCATTCCCCAGGTGGCACTGTTATAGGTTAGGCATGGCTTCACAAATGCACGGTATAATTTGATCCTCCGATTCTCGCTGATTTTTTCACGTTTGATCCACAGTGAGTACATTCTACCAAATACTGTCGAGGCAAGCTGTATCCGGTGCTCACAATCCGCTACATCCCCCCAGCAGCGATCCCAGTTGCTTGGAAGACTTCCAGACATCACTGTCGTGGGTGAGGTGGATCCATTCTGTTTTTTCTGTGTTGAGTTTCAGATGCCAGTCTGCGAATACGTGTCGATAATCGGCAGGGCCAGTTGTAACCATTGCTTGCTAGTGCTCATCAGCGTCACGTCATCAGCGTAGCCAGTTTCGTGAGGAATAGTACTGTCGGCTAGGGGTCGCTCCGGGAACTGCTGTCTGCACTGCCTCAGAGCAGCTTCCAAGTAGCAGAGAAACAATAGCAGACTCAAACCATCGCCCTGAGGAATGCCGATGGTGCTGGTGAAGCAGTCCGACGTGGCGCCCTCCAGCTTGACGACCAGGGTCGTCGAGCACAGCAGGTGGTGTATCATGCAGAGCTCATCTGGAAGGACGATACCTCTCATGACCTCGAGCAGCTTACGACGATCCACCGTATCAAAAGCTCTGCTCAGATCAAGGCCCAGGCCATTTGAAGTATGTTTTGTAAAAATGGAGGAATAAGTACCATGCTTACAAACTTACAGCCCAGCAAGAAGGGTGAACAAGTAGATTTAGATTGAAATTGATGTGTGGACTTTGATTTTTATGGCATGGAGTAGTGGGTGAGTCACTTTGCACCTAAAATATCTAGGAAAGCAGCGGTGTTTCAAATATAAGGCCATGGCTTTAAAGGCGCTGACATACGGTAATATTACTTCGAAGTATAAGACAAGCTTTGGGGCTGGGCAGCTTCCCACCATCAACACAAAAGAGAAACAGAAACTGGATGGAAAGCTCCTCTAATACACACATTACTGCATGCCAGTAGCCATTCATTTTCTAGCAATACTAAATGTGGATCTTGCTCTTACCTCTTGCATCGTGCAGCGCCTGCCTCTCCTTCTCCCGATCTTCCTTGGAAACAGGAACACGCACGCCTAGAGCACCGGAGATCAGACGGCGGGCAACTGCTGCTGTCTTCTCCGGCCGCGGGCCAAAACTCGAATTTATGAAGTCTAAGAACAAGAAGAGAGTGTGAGCATTGGACAGCATTTAGAAGGGAAGTTACGAAATTGTCTATTTCTGCCTTGCAATGCGATAATCTAAACCCCAATTGATAATACATTTTTTAATGTGGCACGCGAGAAACGTGTCACAACACCTGTGTCATGGAGATAGAGCTGAGCCTGACTTACAACTTCCGTTGATCGCACTTCTTAGTTCAACTTATTCTCCCAGAGTGCTACCACCGCCATACGCAGTGCGAAGCATTTCCCATACGCAGTGCGAAGCATTTCCCATACGAAAAACCAAGCATCAATCGGCCTAGCAGTACAACATACGGCTAAACAAGGAGCTGAATGATGAGAAGTTCCGGGATTGGGATACTACAGAGCTGCTCATTGAAATCCAGCGTTGTGAGTGACCTAGCCCCGTGCACCAACACCGTGCTGTATACTGGAACACCGTGCTGTACACTGGAACACCGTGCTGTACACTGGAACACCGTGCTTTGCCCTGGAACACCGTGCTTTGCCCTGGAACACCGTGCTGTGCACTGGAACACCGTGCTGTGCACTGAAACACCGCGCTGTACACTGGAACACCGTGCTGTGCACTGAAACACCGCGCTGTACACTGGAGGACCAGACTAACTTATTCACGAGGATAGAGATCTTTATGCAATACCACAGTACAGTCATGGCCAGGGATATTTCTTCCAATGAAGAGCAGATTACATGTACCAGGTGTAAGTACACAGCACAGTGTCCGTAGTACTATACGCACACGGTTGTGCAGCACCTAATGCTATCAGCACGGGTTATTCATGAGTGCAAATTTCACAGCCAGTATTGTATTGTATATTGACATTACAATGTACAATGTATATGTTCATCAACAGCAAGCATGGCCATCACGTTTCCACACTGAGATATTCTACGAAGTACATACCAGGTGATGCTGCTGCTTTGTCTCTGGATGCTGCACATGCCTGTGATAGTGGACGCGCTCTCACACCACATATGCCATTGACGGCAGACACCAGTACTTCTCGAGCTAGAAAACAGCAACAGCAGTGCAGTGCAAGTGGAGAGAAAGGGAGATTTAGTGACGCGCAGTTGCATCCGAAATGACCAGTCCAGCACACATGCATGCATGCAGGGACACACTCACACACATAAACGCGAGCGCGCGCGCGCGTGCACGCACACACACACACACACACACACACACACACACACACACACATGTGCATGCACGGAATTGCCTCTCATACTAAAGTGCACATAGTCAAACCACAAGATGCAGTTCCACACGCCTCAAGTAAACAATTCAACAAATGAGGAAAATCCGAGAAATAGTTTCATTTCAACCGAAACCGAAACGTAGAGCGCAATATCTCTTGGAAAGCAATTCTGTATGCAGCGTTGCTAAAGGGTTTAAAAAATCTCCGTAGGATGGAAGTTCAGTACCAGTACTCGTACGTCCGGTTTGGGCTTGAAGGATGAAGCACAGCTCTATCAACTTGAAAAATATGGGAGTTGCGGCAATTTGCTGCGCCATCTGGACCGCGAAAGCGTACATGCATATCGATCAAAAATTCCGCAAAAAAAGCATGTGCAAGCAGGAAGGAAGTGGAAAGCGCTTCGCAAAACTGAAGTAATAGTATGTGCGGGTAGTGTGGTGCAACTCATCGATTGAGAACTCCAAGTGCACTTCGACTAGCCCGCATTGAAACCCAAAGACAACCCCTCTCACTAACCATCCATCTACTCATCCAGCACAAGTGGCAAAATCCGTCCATGCCACATTGCGAGCTGTGCACGTGTGTGCGTGTTTGAGTGAAACGAATCGAAACAAGTGTGCTTAGATCGCGAGGATGTGGCGAGAGAGCACATCCATGGGGAGTCGGGCAGTAAAGATGCTTCCACAACACGAGCATTCTAGCCATGGACCTCTCGACACCTCCATATCCCTTGAAAGCAATGCTGTCAAATGTGAAGTAGAGTATGCAAAAAAACCAACTATACAGTGGAATTCACGCAGTACGCACCCGGGTAAGAAACACAGATCTACGCCACTGCGCATTCACGATTTGAGCGGGTGAGCTGCGTCTCGAGGACAGGGTTTCCCTGCCTTAGAGATACTGATTCAAATGAGAGCATGGGCTTGCAGGGCTCCTCACAAAAAAATGAGCTCGATGCGAGCAAGGAGAGAGAAATGGCTGTTGAATCTTATTTCTTGTTGTGAATAAAGCACTGGACACTTTTGCTGGGCTGCTGCGCTGGATTGGCACGCTTGATGTCGAATTTATGCTTGGCGTGTAGTTTGACTGGATTTCGAGACCGTGAAAGGATTAAAAAAATACACGCAGGGTGAATAAACCATTTCAAGAGCTTCAAAAGTCAATTCCAGTGTTGGCAAAATTCCATTTCTCAAGAGAACGCCAAAGCATATAATCACAGACAGTCCAACCTCTTCCATACCAAGGCTCACACGTAACATATACAAAGGCAATTATTTCCAAGAGAAAATGCACGTAACTGCCTCCGTGTTGAGCGTCGAGGTGCGGCTGAGGGCAGGACAGTAGCACAATCTGTATGAGATATTTTAGGGTTCACAGAGTTCTTCTTACCTGCTTGCTGTGAGGAGAAGGCAACTAAGCAATGTGTGTCGTCCACCCAGCGGAGTTGAAATTCATTCGTGTACCTGCCATCAAAACACACACAGGCCACCACCAAACCAGCCGCTTTGAAACTAAACGTTACACTATTCACTGTAGTAAAGTGGGGTTTCCCCTTTTCAACGCCCTCAACTAATGAAAACGTGATTTGGGAGACAACAGTTTTATAACCGCTATGAAGAGGACCAGCTGTGTTGCGAACATTTGTGAGGTTTGTTATACGTGAAACGTAGAGAAATCACGTAGAGAACAGGTGTCTGAGTTAGAGTCTACGGCTTCGCATGTTTTGGGTCCAGATTTCTACGCGGAGATGAGGTTCTCTACATTGTAGCTCACGCAAAGAGAATGCATAAGGATCTGCTGGGTATCGTTTGAATCAGGCAGAAAACTGCCAAATTTGTAACGGGAAATTCCCAGTGCACATTTCATGTGAAAGGAGAGCAGAACAGGTTTCCTTTACGCTACGGGAATGTGAAGATTGTCCCCGTTATTCTTCGCGTCGTGTTCTCCTAACGTAGAGTAGAACATCACTACATGTATTACTTTATTGAGTGTGTGAATAGTATGTGGACATGAAAGCTGCCTGGAAGGTGAGCAGTTGAAAATGGAATAAAAGAAATGTGGACAATAATCGTTCAAAACCGGTTTTCATTATCAGTAAGCGGGTCGTAACAAAGCTGAGTATCGACAGAGACACAATACATGTATAGTAGAATAGCAGGCAGGCATAGTGGGATGGTCTAAGACCATGATTGAGAAACAGAGGGTACCAGGTTCAAGTCCTGCTTGGAAGCGGAAGGAATTTTTCCAGCCGTGCTGCGACCCAAAGTTAATTGGGAACGCGTGGCTTGGCACGAGGGTAACACGGATGCAGCTAATGGGATTTCGGTCTTTGACCACTTGGTGGTGGGTCTGATCTACTCACCTCCCACCGTTTAGGCGCTGCATCTGCGCCTTGATCCTAGAGGGTGGTGGCGTTCCCACGGCAGATGCGGAAAACCCGGCTTCCAGCCGAGTCTCACGCGAACCGTGAAATTTATTTAATTTATATAATGCCGACTATCCAAACGTCAACTATCCCAACGATCGGTCATCCGAAATGTCTCCTTGAGCTGGGTCAAAGGGACAAAAGGAGTTTTTAGCTGATTTTCACCACCCGCAGCACCTTTCAAAAGGTGCACAAGATGTATAGCAGAAGGTTGCCATTAAAATACATCCTCATGCCATTATTTCTTAGTACTTCAAAAGAGAATGAATTGATGAAAACATGAGGGAATGAGCACGTTGTAGATTATGAGTGATGGACCACTTATCTGAACACACTCCTCATCCGAACCCCGTGGAGACTGCCTTGCGCTCAGAGGGGTGCGGATAATTGGCATCCTACTGTTGTGAAGTTTGCAATGGGAATGGTGGTGTAGGACTACCCATGGAGAAGATCTCAGATGTCCAGAAGAGTATTTAAATCTGCAACTATACTGAATTCAGGGGGGGGGGGGGACTAGCGCTGGTACTCACGATGCAGATGCCATGGCCGTGGTGATGTGCTGTGTTTTGAAACTGACGTCAAAGTCGTACACCTCCACGACATGTCCAAAGTCTACAGTCAGTGGAACACCCACAGCAGCAGACGAACACAGTCGTACGCAGGTATAAGAGATCTCAACCTGTGGAAAGCTAGCTGTTTCGACCTTGCTAGGTCTCAACAGCGCAGCTCAGAGTTACTGGTCGAGCCGATTGCAAAGAAGTCTAATGAATGGCAGCTATAAGAGATACAGATAATAATATTTTGTATTCGGACTGTTGAGCATGCCATAATATAATAAACAAATGTTATACCCCCACAGGCACAACATTAATACCCGTATGTCCTGTAATCCTGTACATTGAATGCACACAACGCAGCAGCAGCAGCAGCAGCAGCAGCAAGACAATGCCAGACAAACTACTCACCATCAGTGTCGTAGTCCGGCTCTTGGACTGCACTAGCCTCCACTAAATCACTCTTGGGAAGGTGGACATGAATGGGCTCGACACTGCCTTGCAGATCCAATGCACTCATGAGCTACGTGTATACATCCACAACATACACGCGTACACACACACACACACACACACACACACACGTCATGCACAAACGCACGTGCACAAACTGTGAAAAGAGTGAACATTGAGCACTCATCTAAGCAGCAAGATTATGCCAATCAGTGGCATTCTTTTCCAATACAATGTACTATGAGAGCAACCCGCCACCTGGACTGATAGGTGGTCATGTTGGCAGGTGGGACAGATGAGTGAGTCCTAGCTGTAAGACACATACATTGTACATACAGTGCACATCATGCAGTCAATCCACACTCATTTGACCTCCCATTGATAGCGAATTGCCCACAAAAGTAGTTGACCCGTGCGGGCCATGTGTCGCACTTGTACGCCCGGCTTCTAACACTGTATGGCCGCAGTCACACTCAACCATGCCATTTCTCTCTCCTGGCGGTAAATTAAGATAGGGCACTATGGCAATATCATAAGAACAAAAAGACAAGACAAAATTGGTCCTACAATCATCCTAATATAAGACAGCTGAGCATGCATCATGACTAACCTGTTCTACAGAAGCCGATTCCCAGTCATCTACAGGCTCAGCCGCAGGAACTACTGCCTTCACTTTGGCCTTCTTCTTTTTCTTCTTCCTAGTAATCATACAGCACACGGTGTAAATAAACTCAGTGACACACTACCAGCACAACAGTGAAAAACTAACTGGTACTCTCATACAGGCACTGTATAGGCAGGTAAAACAACGGAAAGCAGTGAAGCATAGCATGCGAGCTATATGAGCCAGTGACAGTAAAAAGTTTACATGTGCACATGGTTGGTTGGTATATTTTATTTTACTTCGTCAGAATGAACAGGCACATCACTAAGTCACCATCAATATTCCAACTTCTAACCACTAAACAAAGAGGCGAAATATCCTCAAACCAAGGACATGCTTTTTTCATCTTCTTTTTTTGCTAGTCTGCCATCTGTTGCGACAGGAACTACAAGAGTTACGGGCAGTTTTATAACAAACCAAGAACACGCATACACTTTAATCCAGACACTGCACATTTACATGTGACCTTACAGCTTACTTTTTAGTTGCAGAGGCAGCCGGCTGACATTCCGGTGATGTGCTTGCAGCATCCACACCTTCTGTGACAGATGGTTTAGCCACATCACTGGCATCAGTGCACTCAGCAGCAGGACTTGACTCCTTAGCAGCATGGACTTCTTGCTGGAGGTTTTCAGCCAACGGACTCAGTGGCTTTTCAGCAACGCTGCCGCTTGATCTCTTCTTTCCATTCCGCCGTCGTGTCTTGTGCAAACCCTCCTCTTTCAACATTTCTGCCTCTGGATGAGGCGTACATTTACTAGATCCCTTTACAGTGCACTCCGATGGTGTCTTGGTTTGTGTCATAGACGGGTGCTCTCCATCAGCGGATGCTGTAGTCTCTGTCTCAACTGAAGTGGAGGCTACGCTGATTTGCTCTTTTGCCACGTGATGTGATTCACCAGTCAATAACCCTATTGGCAGGTCAACGTCATGACAAGAAGAACCTGGTTGGAGTTCATCGCCAGCCTGCTGCTCGATTACCTCCGTTTCTGTGACTGCCGCGACTTTGTCTTCATTAGGTGATGATGAGTGAGTACTTGCATCTACGGCAGGGGTGGTAGACGCACTCTTATCAGCAATTAACTCCTTCTTCCCAATCCGCTGTTGTGGTTTGTGCAAATCTTCCTCTTTCAAAATGTCTGCCTCTGGATGAGGCGCGCACTTACTAGCTCCTTGTGCAGTGCACTCAGACGGTGTCTCGGTTTGTGTCATAGTCGGGTGCTCTTCATCAGCGGATGCTGTAGTCTCTGTCTCAACTGCAGTGGAGGCTATGCTGGTGTGCTCTGTTGCCACATGATGTGATTCACACGTTAACAGACCTGCCGGCAGGTCAACGTCATGACAAGAAGAAACTGGTTGGAGTTCATCACCAGCCTGCTGCTCGATTACCTCTGTTTCTGTGACTACCGCGACTTTGTCTTCATTAGGTGATGATGAGTGAGTACTTGCATCTAGAACAGGGGTGGTGGACACATCTTTATCAGCAATCAACTCCTTCTTTCCATTCCGCCAGCGTGTCTTGTGCAAGCCTTCCTCTTTCAACATGTCTGCCTCTGGATGAGGCGCGCACTTGCTAGCTCCCTGTGCATTGCGCTTAGACGGTGTTTTGGTTCGTTTCTTAGTCCGATGCTCTTCATCAGCGGATGCTGTAGCCTTTGCAACAACTGCAGTGGAGGCTATGCTGGTTTGCTCTTTTGCCACGTGACGTGATTGACTATTTGATAAATCTAGTGGCACATCAACATCAAGAGAACAAGCTGGTGGGGGTTCATCACCAACTTGCTGCTCAGTTACCGTTGTGTCTGCGACTACCGTTGTGTCTGCGACTACCGTTGTGTCTGCGACTACCGTTGTGTCTGCGCCTACCGTTGTGTCTGCGACATCTACATAAAGTGAGGATGATGAGTGAGCACTTGCAGTTGAGACAGGGGTGGTAGACGCATTTCTATCGGCGCTAGAGCGCGGTTTGTGCCTGCGAGTTCTTCTATCTGCGGGTGCAGCCGCTACTGGTGCTGCTGCAATGTCTGCATCTTGATCTATTGCTGTGCTACTTGACTCCTTTTTACGTCTTCTATTGTGCCTTCCATTAGGCCTTTCTCTACCTGAAGGTGACGTCGCTGATGGTGTGGTGACTTCTGGATCCTGCTGACGGTCACCGTTTCGAGTAGAGGAGTGCCGAGCAGGCGGTACATACAATGCCTGCTCAGGCCGAGACTTTGCGGGCTGTGCGGACTGTGCGCTAGACCGTCGAGCAGGTGGCACGTACACTTGAGCACCGGATCTACATGGTCGTCTTTCCCTGCGAAGAAAAGAACAAGAAGAGAGCAAACATGTCCACTCGCCATGGAGTACACTGGTATTTCCCCGAATACTAGTAGCAAAGGACAGATCGCACCCGACTCTAAATAGCACACATATTTACAGGTCCCTGTGATATTGCTTCAATGTAATCACTTGACACTCGATTGTAAGTCGCAAAACGTTCTTTGACGTTCAATTTTAGTGTAAAGGGGACGATCTATAATCACGGAAACATGGAACATTTGGCCATGCCCGCTCTCCACAGGACATGCATGTACACTGTCACATAATCAGTGGGCAGTGATAGTGGCTTGTCTTGCTTGTCTTGATTTCACCGTCTGTACACCGCTTCGGAGCACTAAGTAAGGGCCCTAGGCTTATCTTTCTCAGCCACAAAAAAAGGATGGGCGTACATGTGCACGACTCGTTTGAAACGAAAAGCAACATCAGGTATTGTCATCTGAGAAACCGCACTTGCAAGTTGCTTTTAATTAAAAGGTTACGTGTAGCTATCTCCTGTAGACCAGGTACACTGTTGTATAATCAGGTACACTGTTGTATAATTAGATCATGTGAAATCTTGTCATTGCAGATCACCTACGTGTAGACTACAGCTGCACGGTTCCTGTGTGGGATGCACATTACATGTACATGTATGTACACGTGGTAGTGAAAAGCATGCACATGCAATAGGTAATGCACAATACCTTTCATTGCCACCGCACGTGGATCCACCAATAGTCGAAGTTGCAGGACTGGTGTTGGCAGCACCGTTGTCATCTGCCATTCTGTAGTAATGCAAAAACATAGAAATGGGATGAAATGGTTCAACATGATGGGCAAACTCAATACAAATGATTGCACATGTACATGTAATGTACATGTATATGCCTATTCAATCTCTATTGTCAATCCCTACTTTCATTCCGGGATCACAATTTGAGTAAGAAAGTACACAAACAGTACACAGACACTGTCTGTGTATTCCGCTCGTTGCCTTTGGCAAATTGAGCCCTCTACGGATGATGGATGAACTTCACACGGTGAGTAAGAAGAAAGTAGGTTGCTTGCAACATTTGAGCTCGTGCTTTTCCAGCAGACTTGATTTGCTAGTTGACTGACTCATGACTACCATCCAGAGCACACGAGAAGTCCATCTAGCGTTTGACTTGGCAAACTTGCAAGAAAGCACCACTCCCTGCTCAATACACCGTGTTTCGGGGAATTCACCCCATATCAGCTGGGCTTGAGTAGGCTCAGGAAGGTTGTGCCTGAAGAGCACCACTTATAAGTTATAGTGCTCTCCAGGCACAAACATCACCAGGGATACAAACTTACAGAGCTAGAGACGCCCCGTTTCTTGTAGAGCAGGAGCCAAAGCAAACCCTGTCTGGACGGGTCTACGATCTCCTCACTCACACTATGCCAGTGAGTGGTAAACCCTACTCTAGTAAAAAAAACTTACTCCAAACGTGCTCGGATTTGTGCTCCGGCACACTTCCAGTATACTGCAGTTCGCCGTTGCACTCCGGTACCGAATGACTGAGTAGCAAGCTTACAATCGGTACAATTAGCAACTTCACTGTGTGTCAGGAACCTTAGCCTGCTTGAGAGGGCTGGAAGGAGAAGAATAGAACGGCTTTGTTCTCTGCACATGGAGCGGAAAGTAAAACAGAATCAGGCCAAATAATTGCAAGTTCAACAACAATGACTAAGTGTACAGTATAATGATCAGCAGAGGAAGTACAGGACAGTACAGAGCACAGGCAAAAGCTGAACAATGAACGAACATGCATCTGTGGCAGTCAAATAATGAGATCATCCAGTCAGCTATAGCAACCACTAGAGGTTATACGACGATATCATCGCGCCTTGGTCTTCGCTGAGGCATCGAAAACAACCCGTAATTTTGGTTGCCTCGCTGTTTTCCTTTACCACTGCATGATGTGGTAGATAGTGAATTTTGTTGTTGTGACAATCCACACCTTCCACTTCCTCAATAATGCCTTTCTTCACTTGATCATTGAGAACTTCATCGTATTTCCTGGCCATTTCCGGATCTTTGCCGAGGCCTTTCATCAGTGACTTCAGACGACCTAGTGCCGAAGGGTAGGTGTCTGGGGGTTGAACCGACTCATCTTTCCAAGGTCAATTTACTGTATACCGATCTCCATTAAACTGGATATGGGCATTGAAATGGGCCATGGCAACATCATCATCCTTTACATCTGACGGATCGGTTATCCCAATGTGCTCGAGTTCCCAGAAGGATTTGAGATCAAACGGGATTTCGGTGGGGTTGGCCTTTTCACAAGAACTAGAAATAGCATTATGATCCACTTCGTCTGAAACCGCTTTTCCAGTGGGAATCAACCCGAAGTCAGATTCCAAGAAAATCACATTGTCTGACGATTTGACCCACCCTGGTTGAATTAACTCATAATAGTAATCCACCCCAATAAGCACATCGATTGCAGTATGTTCAGTGCCAGTGATTACAGGTGCTGCCATTCGAGCATTGTTCAACATTGCAGAATGTTCAGGACTGAGTGGGATTCTTCTGGTCGGACAAGTGATCAAGTCCTTCACATTGGCCACAATTTCCTTTGATTTGCCATTTGGGAGATTCACATTGAAAGAGACCCTAGGGTAGTGCTCTAATTTACGCTCAGTATCTCCAAAGCCAGCCATGGCTACCTCATCCCATGCAGACGGTTTCAGTTCAAGCTTCTCACACAATTCAGCAGAAATGAAAGTGCGAGTAGACCCAGTATCAAACATCATATGGCCACGGGTTGCATTTCCTCCCTCAACATGGGTAAAACAGGCTTGAGCACATTGTAGTATCCCTTGCCCATTTTTCAACCATTATGTTGTCACATGTCACCATACTGGTACCCTGCCTAGTCGCATCGGGGAATTTCACTGGGCAAATACTGCGGTGATGTGATCTCTTCTTGCAGTGAAAACATTGCCATGGATCTGGACATAAATCAGCATTGTGTCCCTCTTTGAAACAGATATGACACCGATTGCCGATTTTCTCTTTGCGTTCCTTCATGGTACAATATTTGGTACATTCATCCGTGAAATGTTTCCCTGAGCAAAACCAGCAATGTACTGGTTTGTTTGACTTGGTATTTCCGGCATTCACTACAAGAGCTGGATTTTCCACCTTCACGGTTGAACGAGGTTGATTTTGAACCATTGTGTGCGTGAGCGTCAATTGAGCTTGTTGTGCGTGCTGTACGCTGTTTAGAGTGATCCTACTCCGATCTCACTGTGTTCCCCCCCACATTTGATCAGCTGCCTCGCGTGCAATGATGTATGCCGAGAGCGCATCTCGCAGGCTTTTCACACTCCATGCATTTGATGATTTTCCAATTTCTAGTTGCACCAGCACAGATTTTGGTAGTTTGGATGTTATCAATGGAACAAGCCTGTTGTACATTCTTGCCAGCTGCTTCAAGACTTCGAACATGCGTTTCAACATCATTATAGAAAGTCCGAAGTACGTTTGCATTATTGTTTGCGATTTTATCCTTTTTTGGGCACAGCCTGCTCACTTTTAGGCATGCGTGGTCCTTTTTTATGTCAGTTAGTTTTGAAGGTTGCTCTTGAAGTACTCTCAGGGATTATTTTGTCTTCGAGAAAGGACAAAGGTTTAGAAGAATGCAATCTCATGGAAAGTTTATGGTGTGTCCCTTTAGAGTTGAGAATGCATGCAACCAGTAAGATGATCCTTTTATGTCGATTGACGACAAGGAGTGGCAGAGGCACATGACATGGACTGGTTTGCCAATCAATACAAAGCATAAACATTTTACTACAATATCATTTGCATAACCTCTATGCACAGCTTGCACGGATACATGACAGCTACATGTATCCTTACACGACCATAACAATGTATCGAAATACCTGTACATTTACTAGAACTGCATTATGAATCTTTTTAAAGAAACGTAAGTATCTCCCTTTCCCTTTGAACCCAAACAAACAATGGAGATCGAAAGTTCAACACATCTGCTGTCAACATGTGCACTGGAAAGGCCAAGCAGCCGGTTACACACAGACACACATCTAGGAAACCACGATCTACCATGAAGGGCATTCATTCACTATAATTATCTTTGTCTGGAAATGGAGGAAACACGAAGTACAATGGGATTTGCACGACTCACTTTGTGTTGGTACTGAAAACATGTAGTTCCAGACGTAACGCGAAAAGAAAGTTGTTCTCCGAAGGAGTCATAGAGCAGCTACTAATAACTCTACCATTCAATGTCCACACAAACCATTCGAAAGACGAAAGCAGAAGAATATTTCAAACGTCTGAGCTGTACGCTCCATCCACTCGCAAAAACTGAAGCATTGATGATCTGACTGCTGGAGTGCTGGTACATGGTCGACCGGTCATGTCATTATTATTACTCATGTAGATGCCATGACGTCACTGACGTGACCGTAGCGCTATATAGCTTACGTGCCAACTGTACTGCTGCATGCATGTACATGTCCAATAAAAGCAAGAGTACGAGTCAACTAATTACTTCGCCAATAACGACATTCGGCGGGGCATCAGAAAAGTGTCCTTATTCGCGAAGTGTCCTTATAACCGAAGTCCCATTTGAATGTATGTGAACCCATATTTTGTATAGTATGACATGCATATCAAAATCAAGCTCTTTTCTTGCTCTATGTCAATGTGTACTTTATTTTCATATTGCAGTTGAAAGGAACTAAAAATTCAATATGCAAGGGAAATCAATTGAAAAATATGCCTTTTTGAGCCATCTACAGGGCCAGAGACATGTACATGTGTCATGATTACTGTACAATCATGTACAACTACAATCAGTCATGTACATTGTATACATATAGGTGTGCTGGTAAATCCAACAATTTTGAAGCCAACATATAAAAGGAAGAAAAGCCCCCCCCCCCCTTTGGCTGCATTTTCTTGCATGTGTGCTATAATAATAATTATCCATCACCATACATGTAGGTTCTGGTACTTCTGCATGACAGGTACATGTACATGTATTTGACTGACAGGTACTTGAAATAGCTGTCAAAAGCCCAGAAAGTCGTTGTTCAAGCAGTGAATATGACCTCGGGGCACTAAAAGCATGTCGCTATTCGCGAATTGTCGTTATTCAGATAGTCGTTATATCCAAAGTAAAATGTATACAGTTAGATGGGACTTTGCTCTGGGCATGGAAATTCGGTCGTTATTCGCGAATTGTCGTTATATCCGCAGTCGTTATTAGCGAAGTTGACTGTACATAACCCCGGGGGGGGGGGGGGTTATGTACTCTTGATAAAGGGGGTTATGTACTCTTGATAAAAGTGTACATGACTAGCAGGGAGTCGTAAAATAGTATTTTACGACTCCCTCATCAGGCTGATGACTAGCGACTGTAGATATGTCTGACCAGAGAGTCGTCAAATACCGGTATTTGACGACTCCCTGTGTCTGACAAAACGGAAAAAAAGAAAAAAGGCCCAACCCTGCCCTGCCGGCCAGTTATGAGGGCTTACGGGGGTCGCCATGGCAAATAATAAAAATAAAATTGCGCACGTTCGGGCTCTCCGCCTTCTCCGTGAATAAGGGGCAAGTAATTTGTATGGAGGCGAAAAGCTCGCCAAGGCAAGGGCTGGAGACACACATGTACATGCATACATGCATAGCATGCAATCTCCTTCGTCAGTGCCCGGGTATCAAGCAGGGAGTAGTAAAACCAAGAGTACATACTCTTGGTAAAACACGTAACGGTATTTTACTACTCCCTGCTTTGAAGGATTCCCTCACTGATTCTCACGCAGGGATGTAATTGAGGATCCGCATACAGTGTAGATATACAGTGTACTTCGGTAGTTAGAGTTTCGTGGAATAATCCGAATTGACTTTCGTTCATTTCATTCAGCGTCCCGAGTGAGCGAAAACGGGTTGAAATGTTCTGAGCAAATACGGCTGTCATCAAGAGTACATAACCCAGGCAGTGGGGTTATGTACTCTTGCTGTCATATCACATAATGCCTTAATGGTACGATGGGTGGGTCTGCATCATGCCTTTAATGAAAGCACCGCAAATGTTTTACAACGAAATACTTGAAACGAAAGCTTTCATGAACGAGCATTTCTTCAAGAGCAGTCAAAAGCCGAGCCACACCAATCAGAAGTCTGACCAATCATTTTGAAATCCTTGTTGAATCACACCATTCGGGTAGAACCAGGTATTGTTACTTGAAGTACTAGAGCACATGTTACATGCAAAGGGGATAACACTTATAAATAATATATAAAACTAAGTTACTTTATGTGAGGAGCTTTTCCAGAGGCATTGTAGTAAAACTATGAAAATGGTGAGCCAACGGCGGACTGGAGGTCTTCAAAGCAGGTTAGTGACCAGTCCATTCGGTTTATCAGGCAACTTCAAAGTAGCTAGTGAAACTAAAAGAACAAGGAAAGACCGGGCAAAAGACGCACGCGGTGGAAGTAATGACTAGAACTAAAACACTTAAAACACTTAAAAACAAGCATCCACAGAAAGGTATTCTTACAAAAGATACAGTTGATAAGAATCCATATGAGCAGATATCAACAGAGCTCTATCACTGAGTGGGAAGAACGCAGTGGACTACTAGAATGAAAATGCTTTATCGGTAAGTCGCTCGACATGCTAACATGACCAGCTTTCTTCTATGTTGAGCTTCAGTCTGTTTTTAAATTAATTGCAGTCTGTACAAATGCAGAGCAACAAAAAAAGTACTACGTACATGTATGCAGAGACCATTGTCTGTTCACCACACTGTGAACAAGAAACTATAGTAACCCAGCCGACTGTGACCTGGGAACACTTTGCCATGGTCTGTTGCAACATGTACTCAGCGGTCATGTGCAAATTCAGCTACAGACAAGGCAAGAGCGCTGTGTATGCTGCTGTGCTGCACTGTTAGACACGCGTGGCGTTGTCCATGCTGCAGTGAAAATGACCTCAGCTTGGTCATCATGTTAACATCTTCACAGTGCGGTGAAAATGATGCACCCGTCGATAGATAAGAACCATGAACGTTGCCGAAGTAACGTGGCCGGGCAAGCAATATGTGGTGATTGTTGCTCAGAGTATGTATATGCTGCTGGTTCAGTGCAGCTGCAACTAGTAGTCGCGATTCCTCAAACATCATATACCCAAGATGATAGTCGCAATGAAAATGTAGCTTACGTGGAGGGCCGATGATGCTGTGGAGAAGGATGTTATTGGCGTGGCTATTAAACTTGTGGGGGCACTGAATATCAAGCATCGGTTCATCCAGGCCACAATCAGTGGCTGTCACTACAAGGGGGACGAGGAGTCTTTGAAGCTGAGCAAACCAGAAGGACGTGCGCCATTGTCTGTGGTGAGATCATCATGGACATCTTCCAGTGCAACCCTGTACACAAGAAATAAAGATACATGTAGGTGGAGGGAAGACAAGGGGTGACAGCATTCAAACAGAAATCTGTGACGTTAAGCTGTAGTCCAAGTGAATAGGAGTAGATTTAGTACTCCATCAAAATTACTGCCATGGCAGGGGCGTCGGAAGGTATTTTAGTGTGGTACGGTCAGCCACCTGAAGTACAATTTACTCATGGAGGGGGATGGCTGAGCCAAAAATGTTGGAAATTTAGAGCCCAAATCAGTGCATATTATTGATTCACGGGGTACTTGAGGCAAATAGTGGTACGGTCAATACCGTAGTGACCGTACCGTGTGCGACGCCCCTGCATGGGTAACACAGTGCTGTAAAAGAACTTAAAGAAGGATCGCTACAACAGTTGTTGCGGGTAGTGTTACCATGGAAATGCCATGTTCATTTGTAGCAAGAAGGAGACACGTGTGTGTGTGAGTGTGTGATCCCCGGTAGCCTAATCAGTAGGGCATTGTCCCGGAAAGACAGAGGTACTGGGTTCGCCTTCTCTTGCAACATTGGCGCCTGGCAATGGCTCAAACCCACGACCCATCGCACCCCCCCCCCCCCCCCCCCCGCGAGTAGGTACGGCGTGAGGACACAGCCTGTTCGGGCCGGGGAGCAGCGTAGCAAGAAGGAGCCACGGGTGCGTGTGATCCCCGGTAGCCTAAGCGGCAGGGCACTGTCCCGGAAAGAGAGAGGTGCTGGGTTAGAATCCTGCTTGTGGACTCTTCTTTTGCAACACATTGTACTGTAAAAGCAGAAATTTTCGGTGGTGTAATATTTTTGGTATTCTCCAAAATCGGCGGTTCGGTGGAGGGAATTTTTTTCGGTAAAACCCGTTTTCCAGGTAAGTGTACTAGTACTACATGTATACAGTACAGGTTGTACCGAAATTTTCGGTGCGTTTTATTTTCGGTAAAAATTGTCGCCACCGAAGTTACCGAAAATAAAACACCACCGAAAATTTCTGCTTTTACAGTACAGTAAAATCTGTCATTACCATGGCAATGCCATGTTCAATGCACAGTAAACCTGCCAAGGCGACCACTCCGATAAGGCGATCATCTGTTCAAGAGGACCGCTGCAACCGGGACCAAGGGATGTCATATTATTTCCAGTCAAGTGACCCTGGACAAGGAGACCACCTGTACACGGGGACATTTGTCAAGCCCCTTGAACCGTCGCCTTAGACAAAATTCACCGTATTCTTTATGGTACATATGAAATGTACCCTTGTGAGAAGTTCAGGTTCATTGTCTTCTCTCAAAGAGCGTTCCAATGTGCCCAGGCGTGTCAAAATCGGTCGCAAAGAGCCGAAATTAAAACATAGAACATAGAGATGCAAACGGAGCATTGGAACTGTGGGGAAATAGGTAGTTTCTACCTGTAAATCTGAAAAATTCCCACAATCTGTTTTGGCTCAGGTTGAAAATAAGTTACACTTTAGGAGCAAAAATGTATAGGCATAATCCCACCATTCGGTCGGGTTTGAGCCAGGTTTTGACATAGAAATGAACACAGAAGTGGCACCTCTGTCATGCTCAGATGATGTATAAGTAAGGGTCCAATAAAACGCACTGTACAGTCACTCATCCTGAACAAAAGTTATTCATTTGCCAATACCCCAGGGTTCATAACTTGAGTACCGGGAGCAGTGAAATACTGCATATTTTGAATGGAAATACGCCAGTGACAAGCCACTGTGAGCAAGGACTTACGAGTACATGTCTGCATCGTTGAGGAGTAGCTGAGAGTCAGAGTAGCTGGTCGGCTCTTGCAGCTTTGGAACAAGTATGACAGTGGGTATGCTAAGCACAATGCAGATCAGGATCAGTACGTATATAGTGTTCTGCAGGAAAGATTGGAGCAAAAGAAAATCAATCACTGGATGAATGTTTTTCTTTGTTTCTCATTTTCCCAGTAGAAGACACTGTACGTATGGTTTCAAATATCATGCTTCAGTATCACCAACACACAGTTAACTCGTGGCCCGGAAAGAGGGAAACATGAATGCAGCGAAAGGGATTTCCGGTCTCTAACCACTTTGGTGGAGGGTCTGATCTACTCACCTCCCACCACTTTAGGGGCTGCATCAGTAGTTACTTGCATCTATGCCTTGATCCCCCGATGGTGGTGGCATTCCTATGGGCGTGGAACACTCACTGTAACTAAGGGCATGTTCGATTGGTAGGATCGGGATCCTGATCCACTGGATCCGCACCCTTTCGATTGGTCGAATCCGGATCCGGATCCTTCGGATTTGGATCCGGTCAACCCACCTCGAGGAGCAGGGTTGACCGGATCCAACGGATCCAAACGTGGCCTTTGTGCGTATATGGCGGGTAAAACTCATTTTTGTACACATTGTTGTACGCACACATGGATCGAGATAGAGCTTGTTGACTTTTTGTACAACTGGCACGGCGAGTATGACTTTTTATTACTTCGTCAACATGGCAACAGTCAAGGCCCAAAAAAGTGTCCAGTTGACTCTGAAGGATCCGACGGATCTGAGATCTGGATCCCGATCCCGATCCTTACCAATCGAACATGCCCTGAGTATCCTGAAACCGTCAATTTATTTATTTATTTACTTTTTTATCACAAACACAAAGCAATAACGGTTACAAGTCAGCTGAGAAAGAATTATCATGTCATCTTACAAGTGGCAGGGAAGGTACGATATTGTAAACCGGGAAACGTCTACACCGGGTTTTAGTTCACGAGTTGCGAGCACAAACAAAGTAGGGCTCAAACAGTTAGTCAGATTAACCGGTTTCAGACCGGTTTTGAAAAGATAACAGTTATTTAAAAGGGGAAGTTAAGCCTAAAATCAAATTTTCACCAGTTGTAGTCTTCGGGGTGCTGAGTCGAATGGTCTTGGTCCGAGGAAGCTGAGACGCTGCCTTCCTCCTTTATTCCCAATCGAACTAGCGCACTTCCACCGAAACTGGGTGACTGCGCCCTACTAGATGGGGATTTGTATGCAAAATGTCACTAAAAGCGCTATTTCGTTCTTAGAAAAGCACGGATGACCGCAATTGGCCCATATGTTGTAGTCTTTCGGACGCTGAGTCGACTGGCTTTGGTCCGAAAAGGCTCCGATGCAGCGTTCGACCCTTATTCCCAATCGAACATGGTTGAACAAGCGGTCACGTGCTCCTGCGTACACCAGTCACCCGGTCACCGCGCCAGCATGCAGGCGACAACTTTCACACCAAGGTTCAACTCAAAGGTTCAAAGGCTCGACTCGAGTGACAGAAACTCGCCCAAACATGCTGTAAGTTGTAGCCTGCAGGCACGGTGACCAGGTGACTGGTGGACACAGGAGCACGTGGCCTTTTCGGACCAAAACCACTCGATTCAGCGTCCAAAAGACTACAACATATGGGCAATTGCGGTCATCCGTGCTTTTATAAGAACGACATGGCGCTTTTAGTGACATTTTGCATACAAATCCCCATCTAGTTGGGCGCATTCACCCAGTTTCGGTGGAAGTGCGCGAGTTCGATTGGGAATAAAGAAGGGAGCGTCTCAGCTTCCTCGGACCAAGACCATTCGACTCAGCACCCCGAAGACTACAACTGGTGAAAATTTGATTTTAGGCTTAAATTCGACGGGGTTCGCGCACCGGGCAGGTCAAGAACAAGGAGCCGTACAACTCCCTGGTCAAGAACCACCTTTCCGCTTCCGTGGGACGCCACCACCCCATGATCAGGCGTCAGATGCGGCTCCTAAACGGTGGGGGAGGATAAATCAGATCCACCAACCAGAGGCCAAAGGCCTCGATCCCATTTGCCACATCCATGTATTACTCATGCCAGGCCACGAGTTCCCAATTAACTGTGGGTTGCAGCACGGTTGGAAAAAATCCTTTTCTGCTTAACTTCCCCTTTAACCGTTTGTGTAAAGGTTACGCTGGTACTTGTTCGAGTTTTCAAAGTACGCATTTTACCGAGTTTTGGCAGTTTTACAACCTATCGTGTACGTACACATGCATAGATGTACACTACATGCATGAATGAGCATGCAAACATGTGCATGTACCGTAAAGTACCGTTGATCCGCCCCCCACGCCATGTCGCTTCCCAGCTGGGTTTTCGGCAGGGGGTGGGAATTAGATCAAGGCTGTCAAGTGCAGTACGATGTACAACAACGTAGAAGTTCAGACTCGATGTGCTGGATTGTGCACATTTTCATCCTCGATTTGCAAGTACAGCAGTGCATGTGTCGGTTCAACATCGTATTTTCGTTGTATACGCCGAAGTCGTTTCACAGGTAGAAAATCAACAGGGGGGCGGGAATTAGAGAGGGGCGGATCAACGGTACTTTACGGTATTAGTAGTGTATTCAGGGTTCTAGCCAGGTCAATATAGTAGGGGGCGGGCATGGGAAAAAGTTACCCCATGACCCATTTTTTCCATAGTCCAAAATTGTCTTGCCATGCAAAATGTAACATACAGGGTGAACCCCGACTTCACCCCTCACAAATGTGCCTTTATGAGCCCTCTAGTAATGACTATCGACTGTATTTTCGTTGAATGGCGTGAAAAACACAAAAATCGGAAATGAGTAGGGGGGCAGCACTTTTTCACAGGGGCGCGCGCAAACGGAGTAGGGGGGCGCTGCGCCCCCCCCCCCTTTTGGCTAGAACCCTGGTATTATAGGTGTATTTATACTAAGACCGTACAAAACTCACTACGATATTCGTATTTCCCGCTCCTTCACCATAGCAATGAGAGCCAATCAAGTATAGAAGAGCGCATGCTCCAGTGGTTCTCTAGTTCTAGTCTTCGTTCTCTTCTACTCTCTTGTCTAAACACTTTCTACCATAATATAATTATTCAATACTACAAAACCCTGTGTTCCGGACATGTGCGGGGACTTCGTTTAGCCGGGAGCTAACACTGGTGGCAGCGGTGGGATTCGAACCCACGCCTCCGGAGAGACAGGAGAAGGGTATCATCCAAGAGTCTATCAGTCCGTGGGCGTCTCCGATCGTTTTGGTCCGAAGAAGAACGGTTCCGAAGAAGAACGGTTCCTTGCGACTTTGTATAGACTATCGCAAGTTAAATGGTGTCACGAAGCCTGATGCCTATCCGATTCCTCGGGTGGATGATATGCTATATTCGCTGTCTGGCTGCATGTGGTTTTCGTCGCTCGATCTCGCATCTGGGTATTGGCAGATTGCGATGGATCTTGCAGACCAAGCCAAGACCGCGTTTACTACACCATTGGGGCTGTACGAGTTTATGGTGCTGCCGATGGGGTGCAGGAATGGTCCTGCCACCTTCCAGCGTGTCATGGAAGCTGTTCTCTGTGGCCTCTGTAAAGCTGCTGCTCAGCCTTTTTGCCGTGTCTTTTTTGATGATGTTCTCAATGCGAGCGATACATTGTCAGGCCAGGTTTTGATTTTGACGAGGGGATTTGAGCGTGTACGTTCTGCAGGTCTCCGGTTTAATTTGGAGAAATGCTCTTTTTCAGGTTGGATGTCGCGGTCCTTGGACACCGTGTGTCGGCCGACGGAATTGCTCCCGATCCGGACAAGGTTTCCGCGATTCTTGCGTGGAAGACGCCGAAGTCAGTCACGGCGGTTTGGTCTCTCTTGGGTTTCGCTGGTTATTACCGCAGATTCATCTGTGGGTTTGCGCAGCGGTCGGCCCCGCTCACTGCTCTCACCGGAAAGAATGCTTTAACTGTACATGTCCCAACAAACAATGCTGCTCAATGAAATCCGATGGCATGAATCAAGTTTGCACCCTGCACCAGTTCACATCCCATTGTTCTCTTCTCAGGTCTACGGCTGCATACCACCAGGGCTGAACAACGAAAATCACTTTCGTTGCAATCACCGTACTGCCGCGCAGTAAGGTACGGCACCTGCATACTGTCATACACTTAGCGCGTGTATACCTGAGTGTCGAGACCAATTTCCCGTACTCCGAAAAACTTGACGTTACCACTTTTGCGCAAGCTCCGAATCAACTGGTTTTCGCAGCCTTTTTCGTAGTTGCCTGATCAGTCGAACGCTACAAAACTTCGTTATGGGCAACCACTCTAAAGAGCTACTGTAGGTCCACAAATTTTCAGCCCATTCAAATTTCGGCCTCCCAGGGCTAAAACACATTTCGGCTGCAACAAAAATTTCGGCCTGTACTGCTGCTGCCTGTATACACTGTCACACTGAGCCTTGCAAAAAAAGTTTCGGCCAAATATGACCGAAAATAGCCGAAAATAAATATGCACCGAATATTTGTTGACTTTAGTACAGTCGTCCCTCTCTAATCCGGCACCTTTGCAGCGGCATTTTCTGCAGTTCATGCACGTCATGCACTGACCAAACTGATATTTTTTTTGCTCGATGGGCCTTGGCACGCCGCTTTTTTTCTTCTTTTCTTAAGCCTCTATACGGGCAATCACAGAACATGATTTCACTGGCCTGACCGCGGCAACAACTGCAAAGCAAAACAAAACAAAAAATGTAAATAAAAATAAAATGAAACTTTACAATCTGCACACAATGACAACTCCATTTTTGAGATAGTCTCTGTTGATCAGTCAGTATCCGTTACCCGTGCTAGCTACAGTCAGTTTCAAAAAGATTAGCAATCCTGGCGATCGCCCGGGGAGTTTGCCGTCTTACCGTATGCGCGCTCGAGAGCTGGCTGGAAAAACTCACTGTGAACTCGAAGAAATAATCCGCGCGAAAGCATGAAAAATGACAACTCACTCATGTTGGTACATGTACGTCTGGTTTACAACAAACGAGTTATTCCTCGATAGCCTCGTATCGATATGGAGTCAGAGACATGTCGAAAGTGTGGTAAATGTTGACGAGCGGGATGGGTCCCAATTCGTTTCGTGCCTAATTTCTTTGAGCTGCGATGCAATTTACTCTCACGATGTGACGAAAACGACATTGACACAGACTCATTCCCAAGGCCATGACTTGGCAAAGCTATCCGTGTGACTTCGACGACATTTTGAGAAAAGCAGACGCCGTGAAAGCTGATAGAAGACAGCGTTGACTCCTAAATTCAAATAAATTGGCGATCTTGAAATACTAAAATAATTCTCAAAGAGAAATCGATCGATCGATGTGCCGTTGTATTCAACAACACGTAGCTACAGCGCAATGACTTCCGTGTTCACTCACACCGTTTCAGTGTTGTGGTTGTGTTCACATGGCGTGAACCAGTCAAGTGTCAGTAAGTTCGGCAGGAAACGCGAGCTCCAACAACAACAAGTCGTTTGGCGCAGCAACCTTCTTTGGCTTGTACTTTTTGTACCAGCGTGATCACCAAAACAATGAAAAAAAAAGTTTGACTTGAAGATAGTTTGGGATTTGAACTCACAACTTCATGGTCAGCAGACAGCATTCATAACCACAAGGCCAAAAAGGAAGGGATAAATCGTGGGTTTTGATAAAAAATCGATATTGACATCCAGGGCAAATTGTAAATCATGGGAAAAGGCCGGAAACCTGGCCGAAATTCTAACTCCTTAACGGCTGGTCCAATTGTTCCGAAACCTTCACAGAACAATTTGCCGTGTCCTAACAAGCCATTCTATGTATTTTGTTGTCCAAATTTCCCTTATCTTCATACTTTTTAAGACCAAAACCTGATTGCTAATCTTTTTGAAATGGACTATAGTTGCCAACAAGGCGGGCTTCAGCAACAGGAACATCTGGAGAGGCGTCATCCATCCCCCTATGCCAGGGACTGATATACATGTAACTGTGGACTGGCACGGTATGCGATGTACAACTGCTGGATTATAAATCGAATTATGTACAGTTCGAGCGATTTGTTGCAGAAAATCGCTGCTGGAGCCAGAATTCAAGTGCCGGATTAAAGAGTAGGAAATGAACTGAAAAAATCCGTTTTGCCAGAAAGTGTGCTGGTTTGGAAGGGTTCTGGATAAACAAGTGCCGGATTAGAGAGGGACGACTGTACTCGTATGTCATAATAATAATAATTATTATTATTAGAGTACACACTAAGTGAGTTCCAATGTGCGTACACACTCATACTAGTACCTCGTTTATCTGGGCGGTCCGGGACCGGGCATTGCCCGTAACTTTGAAATGTCCATTAACTCTGAATCACATACATTTTGATGTGGAAAGGCCATAGATACGGCATGTGGTGTCACTATTCCCACAAAAAGTGACAAAAGAGCAGCAGTACTTCCACTGAAACTCCCCCAAAGGGTGCCCGGTAGACCGAAGTGCCCGTAACTTCGGGGTCCGGACAACCATGGTATGAGTGAAGATGTAATTTTAAATTCACAATCACCAGTACATGTACCAGCGCTGAATCCACACATCAGAATTCTATCAGGGGAAATAACCATCAGGGCTTTGTCGAATTATGCGAAAGGTCATAAGGCGGGTCACTCTTGATAGAACTAACCAGTCCAGATGCCGTATATCCACATGCTGTATAGACTACACCATCCCAGATGTCAGCCACTGGACGACAGTTGCCCAGCTGGTTTGAGATCTGTAGAAACCAGAAAGGAGAATATACATTCCAGCTGTGTTTGGCACGACTCGCATAAAGAACATGCAGAAAAGTCACAAGCCCGAGTGTCTAAATTCAAATTTGACTCGTGGGCTACTACCAACCCCACTCAACACTGAAGAACACACATCTTTGCGAACAGTTATGTACGAGTGAATTCGAGCCCCAACTTGCTAGAGGGACATATAATTATCCAGACATGTATCTTCAACTAAACACTTGCACGTATGTCAAACTGTTCGCATTGTCATACAGAGAGTTACGCTGTGCACTATAGACAGAGATTCTGTGCACTCTGAACTGGCCAGTACGGCCATCGAGATGGCCAGCGCTGTGTACAATGAACTTTAAATTACGCCTTGCTAACTTCGGATTATCAGCAGTAATCCGACGCGTTTCAATGTAAGCGGATTTCGGGGGACTTCTAACCAGGTGGACATGCCCAGTTCGAGGTTTGAGTTCTCCGACATTGTCGTGTGGGAATCGTATCGACTGGAATCGGTCCTGGAAGAAAGTGATGTACATGACTATACACATGACGCATGCACATATACAGACACGAAGGCACTCCTGAATACTGATGAGAGTTGTGCAGCGCTACAAAATCATCAGTATAACTTTAGTGCGGTTACTGACCATATCGATAGAGTAGTGGATGAATGTGTTAGCCCAGGAGTAAAGGTTACTGACGTAAGACTCCATCAGCTGTGAAACAACAGATTAATACAACAAAAGCAGGCTATTAGTAACGTTATAGCTAATGCACAACAACAGGCATAAATCCAACAACGTGCGCGAGAACTGCACCAAGAGATGCATGGTGGGCACATGCCCTCAGCTGGCTTGTACACTTGCAGGGCATGAATGGCTGCTTGACTCGGAGAGTGGAGGAGCAGACTATACACCAGCAAGTGGATTTCATCGGCCAGCACTGTCACATACATGCCGCATGCATTGATTGGTTGGTACGCGGAGAAGTAAAATTCACAAGCTTCATGAAAACCGTGATCGGGAGGCAGGAGGCAATCGATTCAAGTCATGTTCGGAAATGGAAGGACTTTCCCACCATGCTACAACCCACAGTGGGTTGAACTGTGTGGCAGACGGGGTTTAACTTGTGTGTGGGTGTGCGTGTGTGTGTGTGTGTGTGTACAAGCAGCTCTGAGACCTATTCCTTCGCACCCACTGCAAGCTGTCACACCTGCCGCCAGAGTTTATTAGAAGGTCACTGGTGCACAACGGCAAAGGTCTGATAGACCTGATACCAACACAGATAGGCAAGTATTAAGGCAGTGTGACCCATGACTGTACAGCACAGGCTGCATTTCAAGCACCAGCACCGTGATACTGTAAATATACAAATTTTCGGCAGATATTTAATTTCGGCTATATTCGGCACTGATGATGACGAACCCGGAGCCCAGTTTGCTCACGACAACGTTGATCTTTTCTTATTGTCAACTAACTTTGATAACTCATCGCGAAAGCAGAAAAAAATGCAAACCTCTCACGGCTGAGGTAAAAAAGAACTCCCTTTTCATTATCAGTGCAAGAACACAAATAGTAGTGAAAGAAAAACATAATACAGCAAGGCAGTCGCGGGCACTCCATATGTAGGACTCAGTGACCAGTCAAGGCCCCGTGACCAATCACGGTCCCCGTGACCAGTCAAACAGTCACAAACCCCCCATGACCAGTCACAAATTAGTTTACCAGTCCCAATGCCCCATGACCAGTCACAAATCACCATACATGTACATGTGTAAAGTACACAGTTCGTGACTGCTCGCAGGGTGCTTCGTACTGCAGGATTTGTTGTGGAAACTATAATTCCCTATGAGCGGTCACAGAATGCAGTTGTGACCACTATAATTCCATGCGAACAGTTACATGCGGAATGTACAGTTGTGACCACTCTTTCTCTGTGAGTAGTCACAGGCAGAATATAGGTATTTCTGTATTACAAGAGAGATTGGAGGCTTTGTCACAACTCTGAGTTTCACGTATTACTACGATCGTCAGGTAACTGATGGCTCCTAAACGGGCAGCCTGAACATAAGAGGGAGCAAGGTGGGAAATTCTGAGGGGTATCATAGGCGACGGGTATCATAGTGCAAGAGTCAGGTGCAGGCGTGAAGTTGCCAAGTCTTCAGACTTGGGGCTATGCAGCAGCAGTTCCAGCGTGAATGACATAGAATAGAGCTGGAGACCACACATGCCCACACCATTACACGCACATACACCCATACTCTCTCCCTTTTCTCACATACACTCACACGCGCGCGCACACACACACACACACTCATTCTCTAAATCTCTCTCTCTCACACACACGCACATATGTCATTCATTCTCTACATCACACACACACAAACACACCTGGCCTGGTGTACAGCTGCCAAATGCTTAGCCACGCCGCCCCCGAGACAGGGGGAGAGTAGAAGAGAGAGAGTTTGAGACACACACACACATCCACACACACACACACACACACACACCTGGCCTGGTGTACAGCTGCCAAATGCTTGGCCACGCCGCCCCCGAGACAGGGGGGAGTAGAAGAGAGAGTTTGAGACACACACACACACATCCACACACACACACACACACATCCACACACACACACACACACACACACACATCCACACACACACACACACACACACATCCACGCACGCACACACAAACACACACACACACACACACACATTCTCTAAATCTCACACACACACACACACATTCTCTCTCTCTCTCTCTCTCTCTCTCTCTCTCACACACACACACACACACTCTCTCTCTCACGCATGCACACACACACACACACACACACACACACACACACTCACACATGCGCGCACACTTACTCACACACACACACACACACACACACACACACACACACACACACACAAATAGGCAGCGGGACTACCAGCTAGATTCACGTGACCTTGCGGACAAAATTACGGAGGTAGAACTTGTTTTCATGACGACACTTGGACACAAGTACTTCTGTATTATTATTTTATCTCTTTTCAACCAATCCACAAGCCAAGAAGAGATGCGTAGACGGAAGAACCGTACTGTTGGTGATACTGATCGCAAACATGATTAATTCCTCCAGGCCATTGAGCACCCAATTCTAAACCTTATCTAAGCAAAGCAGCATGCCAGTTCAAGAACATCTCGTCAGACATACATATCGATACAGTCATGTCTGGTGCACTCTCACTAACAAGCAGGCATCGCAGGCTACATTCGCACCAGCAATCAAAAGAAGTTGAAGTGAGTGAATATTTCTATAAAATTAATAATTGGAAGACAAAATGAAGGTGTGGAGGATCGCCCAAAAACACTGACAAGGAGACAGTAAACGGTACACAGTACTCGTATGCATGTACTTATACACGTTATAGCAGCACAACGAGAAAGACCATGATGCATCATGTTGCATCAATAAATTTTACAGAGTTATATTGGGAGTAGAAATGAAGATGTGTTCGAAGCAGTAAACTGCGTAAGCACTACGTTGAGCCACAATATTGAAATACAGTTTCCTGCAGTCAAAACAAGACACTCACACTTCTCTGGTCTAGTTCGCCATTCTTATCGATAAACATGACTTGATTTAATTTCTTACGATGGTCCTTGAGAATGGATCTATGATGTCTTGAATAGATGTCTTCCTGAACGACTTCAACTGAGAGGCAGTTTCAGTTTCAACAAGTTTCAACAAGCTGGACATTGTTTTTCTGTGGAGTCTTCCACAAGAAAGACAGAGCTACACACACGAAGGTGCTTGATGTACTCAGTACCTTCTTGGAAATGAACATATTTTCATTTCCATCTTCATTATATTTTCGTCTCTGCATCGTCGACGATGTCCACTTCTGACTCCGTAATCTTGTCACCCATCCTCTCCAAAAACACAAATCGAGTGCTGCTTGCATGCTGGATCAGTTGAAGTCAGTCTCTGCTCTAGCAAGATCGGCATGCAAAAATTACATGACTGAAAATATTCCGAAATAGCTTTTCTGAACGACGAAGTTTGTTCTTCAAATATGATGAATAGCACAACCTACTAGCCAGAACGTCCTCTCAAAAGAGATTCTATCTGAAGCCTGCAAGATTTTCGACCACCCTTCGTTTTGGAGAGGAGCCCACACACACCAGACTCGAGCTACAAGTACAAGTAAACTACGCGGAGATCGAGAGTTGATCGAAATCTTTCTTGCTCACTTCTGAAACCTGTGAAGGAAAAAAGTATGCTGAACGCGTGAATGCCTACAGTTGAGTCGTAATATTTTGACGTGGATCCTGTGACCGTTCACAGAGAAAGTCGCGGCAGTTTGTGACTGGTCATCGGGATTCAAACTGGTGTGTGACTTTATGACTGCTCTTCGGGGATTTGTGACTGTTTGATTGGTCACGGGGATCGTGATCGGTCATCGAGACGTGACTGCTCACTGAGTCCTACACATATCTGGATCTAGTAGAGTACTTGAGGGTACGCTACAGTGAATGACAAATCTAGATATGGGACGAATCATCAAAGGGATACCGTAACAGATAGTCTAGATCTATAAAGAGAAGAGTACAAATAAGAGAACAAGCATGCACAATGGGTACACACACACACATACACTACGCTACGGAGGGGGAAGGAGCAGCAACTATTGCTATCGATAAATGTAACTACTATACACGAGCAGCGTACAAAGCTTGCAACACGGACATAATACACGCGCAATTGTTGCATAGTAGAACAATGCCCGTCACGCACCAAAAGAAGCAGAACTAAGTGCTAAATAGAGGCTCTTCTTATCAGGCACCGACCCAAAATGCCTAAATTAAAACGCCGACGAAATTTTTCACAGCATCTGTCGCACTATACCATGCCCTCTACCCCACGCCGAAAATAAATCGCCGTCGAAATGTCAAAAATCGTGAAGTGCCGAAATTTTGCAGCGCCGAAATTTTGTATATTTACAGTAGCACGGTACTGGAGCTGCTAGCCTCAATGTACATGTAATTCAAGCCTAAGCTTTGCGTAACTGCTGTCCACTCAAGCCCAAGAAATAAGAACAGCTCCCGAATGCAGGGAAAGGCGTCCCCAAAACACTTCCAATGCAAGCAAAGCAGGTCAGGCAAGATCAAAACACTTCCTGCCAGATTGAGACCAAATGGCAAGGCCAGTCTTAAAAGCCGCATACAGCACAGATGCACTCAGTTAGTTACAGTATCCATGAAATATGTAGTATCATCTGCTACCTACCTCATTCACCAACTGAGGGGCCTTGGCTTGCAATGTTTTGCTGAGGTTATCAGCCGAATCTAGAGTCTTCGGAATTTGATCCTTTTCAAGCACAAAGAGACATGTCAAGACATCATATTGCACGGTGGAAGAGCTGACAGATGAACACAAAGACAGTTAGCACATGCTAATGCTGCCATGCATTTGGTAAACAGATACATGTCACCAGTACAATCACACCAGGCATAACCTACGCAATACAAACAATTGTCAATGCTTGCATGCAGATGTTGCTACTCATTGATCCAGATACTGTAGCATTACTCACCACAGCAGAATACAGGATGTTCTTGATGACCTGAACTTCCCTGCACAGTTTCTCCTTCAAAGCAGAAAGACAGGAATAAAAACATGATCTTTGTGACTGGCCGAATGTCGTTATTCGCGAGGTTGACTGTATAACTTGTTCTATGTTGTCTACTGTGTGTGGCAAGCTGTGCACACTGTGTATTGAGCACCACCGCAGCAACAGTGCCTGCCTGTGTGTACTTCGAAGTAAACATGGGACTTTAAAAGTACACATATCAGCACTTTGATTCGGCCACTGGGATTTTAGATATGCAATAATCTGCCCATTCTCTCCTCTCTGCCGCGAGCTGTAAGAGCCCCTCGGTCTGAGAGTACTGGCATACTATCCGCAATGGCTGTTCTTTCCTGCCAGCTACCCCCAGACTGTGCACACCCATGGCTACTGACATTGTGAAAGCGATGCATTCGAAACTTGCTACATTTTGGTCTACCCAATAAAGATATTGTCTAAATTTCCGAGTTTACCTCAGGATGTCCGTATTAAGGGGCACCTCCCAAGCCATCCCGTGGCATCTACACCTTAACCATTTACCGTCCGCACTCAATGCATACAGAGAATTAAACCGTCTAAAATTTTACCAAGCCAAAATCTCAAGTCGACCGATACTGTACATATGACATGTACATGCATGCGATTTTCGAACGCCAGCATAGCAAGCTGTGTTCGTTTCAGAGGGAGGGGAGGGGATCTGAGTACGAAATGAACGGTGTTCGTTTCAGGGACGACAAAAAACCTTTAGCGACGACCCTGTCGGGGAATCTCATGCACGCACACAGAGTGCACCCGACACAACGAACACCTACTCAGTTCATATGGTTTACAAAGTTGAATGCATGATAGGATTAAAGTAACGGGAAGAGAAATAGAAAGTCGAAACTGTCTTCATGCCATTGCAATAATAATTACAACCACTGAACACCGCGTGGTTGACAGCTCTATCTGCTCAGGGGGTGCATGCATGCGTGCACAGCACACCCACACGTAATGAGTCTGAAGCACATGCCAGTACGTAATATTAGGACGTGACGTGGCAACGTGATACTAGTACAACCCCTTAGTTGAACGTTTTCACCCTGAGGAGGGGCCATGCCCGAAAATTTGGCGAGTTCAATTATTTAGTTATTTTGAAGTGACGTATTCAGCGAAGAGACCGGATTTGGACAGTTCGAGTTGAGGTATCCCTAATTAACTTTGGTTTTCCTTGGACAAGTACCATTGATTTCAGAGGAGGGATAGAGGTGTAGCGGACTACTTCAAGTACTCTAATTTCAGAAATTTTCGGTGCTCAATATTTTCGGTATGAGGGCAACAGGCCAGGTTAGGTGAACAGAAATTTTCGGTACAGAGAAGCAGTTCCCTATTGGATTATGTGTGTTAGTGTTTGTTCGGTGTATTGAAATTTTAGGTATGAAACAGACGCACCGAAAGTACCGAAAATAAAAGTACACCGAAAATTTGTGAAATTACAGTATTTGTGTAGGTGCCTTACAACTTAAAATTATAACTTATAACCCATTGACTGTCTTTGCCTTATGATTCCTGTGCAACCAAATTTGCCTGTATGAGGCCAAGTGTATCTCACTCTTTGCCACCTATGCACATATCCATAGTAGTACGGCACTTGTTCCGTCTCCTCACATTCTTTTGTATGCCTTTATGGCTCATCGCACTCTTAACATGTAGCACCTCATCACTCTGGCTGTTCTCCTCAAATACCAGATCTGCCCTCGGCTAGCTGCCCGGACCTGCACTTTCGTCAATCACAGTGTAATGTCATCAATGCTAGCCGCTGGTCAAACACCCCAGACTCATGCATGCCAGGTCAACATGTTCTCTGTCATAACAAGCATGCGAATAACAAACATGTACCCGACTGGGACCTAAACCGCGGGAGTGTTGCCGAGACCAGCGCCACACCAGCTACCAGTAGCCCAGCCCAGCAGGAGATGACAATCTAGGTGCCAGCCTAAGCCTAAACTACTGCCAAAGCTACAAGTACAAGTACATTCCTTCCAACGTCGCAATGCAATGAGGGAGAGTCATATTCGACTGCACCTACATTCTGCCTGGAATGATGATGAGGGCATAGCGCAGCATGCTGCTATTCATAAAACAAAGCAATTTCTAAGTCTGTGACACACTGCACTTATGGCGATTTGTCAACAAGATTCGACTCCAGTCGATGTCCAGTCACAGACCTATGTTTGGCAAAACATTGGTCCGGCTGCCACTGGACCTGGAGGACCTGTTTCTGCGCCCCTGCCACTGCAAATTAACACAGTCATTGGTTGTATGCCATCAAACGCACTTCACTCAAACTTACCACTTGCTCCTTAGCCTCATCGGCAAGTTTGATAAGAGCTGCCAGTTCCTGACGCACTGTCAACAGCTGAAGAGATTCCTGTTGCAATGCCAATTTCCTGCCGGTACCATTCTTCGTAGCACCATGTGCCAAGGCCTGTGCAGGGTGAAAATCAGACGAGCAGTGGCAAAACGGAATCATGAACACTTCACAAACGCACACAACACATAAACACACATACACACACATACACACACACACACACACACACACACACATGCACACACGCATCTGCACACATTCACATGGACACACACACACACACACATGGACACACACACACACACACACGCACACACATGGACACACACACACACGGACACACACATGGACACACATGCACACTTCATGCACGCACACTCAAATAAAACAAAACAAACAAACAAACAAACACGCTGGGTGGACTTTGAAATGATCCCATTTATGGGCTCGCCACACCTCAGTAAGCGGGCGAGGACAAGGTGCAGAAAAGAAGGATTGACGGTATCAAGGTATCCGTCCCGGAATCTAAATGTACTTACCCCTGCCCTCCGTGACGGTAATATCTACTACTAGTGCGGGTGGATAAATCAGAGTGGATCTGGTAACAGCATCACTAACAGTCTAACACCATTGATTACACCGTGCACTTTTGTTCGTGTGCGTGTGTTTGTGCACATGTACGTGCATGCACGTGCGTGTGTGCGTGTGTTCGTTTGTGTGTTTGTTTGTGTGTGTGTGTGTGTGTGTGCGCGCGCGCGCGCGTGTGTGTGTGAATATTGGTGATGGGGAGAGACTTACCGAGACTTCATCCATGACTAGATAAAGCCATTGCAGTGCTAATTTAGGTGAAGCTGACAACACAGGGGTGTTACACTGTGACACAGAGCAGCAAGATAGCATACAACAAGTAGAGTGGAAAGTCTTGATGTTGACAAGACACAGTTGCCTGCAGAATTGTCACGTACATGGGCTGCCGTCAGCTAAAACATGTTTATGGGGTTTTGTAAAAATTTCGAGACATTGTACTAAAACAGGTAAGCAGCTGTAAATAGTGCTGCTAAATAGAGTTCTAGCCATTCATTCACTGACGAGACCTAAATGGTCGAAACAGCACTGTATGGAGGAAATTATATTTGTCAGTTGGGACGTTTAGCAACACGAAAGTTCGATAGAAATTTTGAGTATGGGAACGACTACAGAAACAAAACTCGAAACTTAGAAAACTTGGACGCGAAGTTGCAGTCATTTGCGGAAGTTACTTTCTCTTTCTTCAGTATGCATTTGAGATCGGGGCGTAGTAAAATAATATTTTACTACGCCCCGATCTCATATTATTATAAAACTCCTCCCTGCTTGAAGAGAGAGAGAGAGAGAGAGAGAGAGAGAGAGAGAGAGAGAGAGAGAGAGAGCGAGAGCGAGAGAGCGAGAGAGAGAGAGAGAGAGAGAGAGAGAGAGAGAGAGAGAGAGAGAGAGAGAGAGAGAGAGAGAGAGAGAGAGAGAGAGAGAGAGAGAGAGAGAGAGAGAGAGGAGAGAAGATCCATACGTGCCTGACTAACCACTGTATCGAATGATTTGAAGCTGATTGACTTGAGGCCGGACGTGTTGCTGTGCAGCCTGAGCAGAGTGATCTTGTCGCTAATGGTCAAAATCTCTTGGTTCTTGATTGTGAACGCACTACTGGCCTGACTTAGATGCTTATCTACCAGGTCTCTCACCTATACACAAAAAAATGGACACACATGAGTACATTGCTTTGCAGATTTTGCTACCATCGCGCTGTACTTTCTGACACTCATCATGCTTTAGTAATAGGAGTGATCACTACAATTCCCGCACGGAAAACATGGGCCAAACCAGTTGAGCTCAAGTCGCGACACGTTTCCCGTGTGCAAAATGAAGCATAAATCAGGCTAAGTAGGACCAGGAATTTCAGCTGTGTGAAGACAAAGATGTCAGGCGACACATTTTCATAAAGAATTTTAAATAGTTGATGATCGCATGATCTTCAAGCAAACAATAGTACTAACAGTGCGTTGGGTACATGTGCCGCCTTTCTGGTAAAGGCACTTAAGCTTACCTTAGAGATGTTAAAAAGGCTGTGAATATCAACTCTGCGATCTAACCGAAGTGCGTGATAGAGAGATTCGTTCTGCTGGCAGTCCCTATTTATCAAAAAACGCAAAGACCAATGCACAGTTGTAATATACGTATTAAACAAGAACAACAAGAACAAGAACAAGAACAACAACAACAATCTCTTATTGGCCACTGGCCATCGTGAGAATAAAGATTTGAAACAACACCATTTCTTGCTATAGCTGCTTGAGTGGTATTGTACACAAACACAGCACATTCACATCCACACAATGGCATGTATACTGTATTTGCACTTAAGACACCATCGTGTACCAGGGTGTGGTCTTATATTGAATTTATAAACAACAGATGGTTTCACTCAAGGAGTATTGCTCCCAGCCAACAAATTCAACTTCACACTGATACTGGTGCCCGCATGCCGTTTCTTTTATTCGCTATTATGGTATGTTTTTGCCACAACACTTCAGAAACCAAGCACTTGCTCACATACAAGGGATTAGGGAGAAGGTCAAACGCATTTCTCCAGATCTTAGTACAGGGCGTAGGGTATGCATGTGAGTGTGTTAGTGCATACCCTACGCCAGAGTCGTGGGTACTGTATATCACCTTATTTTCGGTGTTGTAAAATTTCGGTAAAAGCCAACCCCTGACCTTTCGGTGTAAGGATAAATTCGGTATGCATGGCACCAAAAAAAACAAAAAACAAAAAAACAAAAAACCCTCTTGCACTAATATCTCCGCCAAGGCCAAAAGGCTCCACATATGCATACATGTTATCAAGAGTACATAACCATGTACTCTTGATGTTATGTATGTACAATGTACTACCGGTATACCAGTATACAAGTAAGTTACAACTACACATGTAGTTGATTTTTTTAATTTGACAGTGATTTTCATGATTTTTACATATTTTGGTATTTCGGAAAATTTAGGTGTAATGTTAAATTAGGTGATCCAGGACCAGTACCGAAGTTACCGAAATTTAAATTACACCGAAATAAAGGTGTTATACAGTATTCTGACTTACTCAAGGAGCTCTCTTATCGTCATGGGTGGACTGCCAGGAGGCATGGCATACTTTGAAAGGATGTATTCCGGGAAAACTTCTGGCACATTGTCAATGGTCTGTGCAAATCAAACAACCAACAAAGCAATAAATATTGCAGGCGCAAAAGCACAACATACCCTTGCTGCATTTACACAACTTCCACTTCAACCAGCACCACCAAAGTAAACACCTTGCAGAACACTCCTCTAGAGATTCAACCAGCTTCACATTGGATGCCTGCGACGACGGCTAACGGAATGCATCCCCACAGCTGGCCTTTGTGAATTAAAAAAAATGCTAGTCGTACTATCTTCCTTTATGTGTGCCTTCTCTGACCAGAGCGGTGACCCCTTCTGCTCGCTACAATCATACACACTCTGCAGTCAGATTTCATTCATAGTCACAAGTAACGGGTTGTGCTACATATTAGGGAGGTTTCGCTCTACGGAATTACGTATGAAAATAACGTATGAACTGCACGGAATTTTCATACGTAAAAATCAGAGCTGTTGGGTTTCGCTCTACGTGATTTCTCCACGGCTACTAAACATGCGTTGTTGCTTTGGAGACGCGTTGGCTGCATGCGCCCGCCGCATGCACCATGAACCGAAACCGCGTTTCCATTATATTTTGCACGTGGTGTACGGTGTGTGTACCTTGTGTTTGGCGCGGCTTGAATGTTGCCATGGACAAATGCGGAAAATGCGAAAAATATTTCAAAAAGTCCTACGGAGGACCCAACGTAGGAAAGAGCTTTCCTACGGAAATCCGTAGAGAGATTTACGTATGAAAGTTGCCCTCGCTCCCCGGCGCGTATGACATACGGATTTTCATACGTAATTACGTAGAGCGAAACCTCCCTATTACCTTGTTAAGGAACTCCATGGACCGTAAGGGCTGGCAAATGATGCCAGCTGTTCCTGCCACAAAGTAGACACAGCCAGCTGAGACCAGCAAAAGACACGTGGCCACTGGCAGTAGTACAACATACCTGCATCAACATGACAATGACGACAACGACGACGACGACAACAACAACAACAATTATGACATGAATAATGACAAAACATGTGCACAACACTACACACGTTATGCGATCGAGTCCACCAACTAAGCCAGATTTTGATCGCATAACGTGGGCCCACAATTGCCATGTTACAATTGCTTTCCTTGGCTCACCATCTGAGTTCTTAAGGCTATCATTTTTTATATCTATGTTTCGCGTCAGTTCAACTTCCAGAATCATATGCGAGAGGTGGAAAGAAATAAAATGTTGCAAAATAATAAAAAAGAATCATCAGAGGTGTATAGCACTGTACATACTACATAGCCTATTGACTATTGTCAATAGCTCGTGCATGGTGTACATTCGAAAGAAAAATCGTACATCAAAGCACAAAATCTGGGTTATCAGCAAGAGTAAATATTCACTTTGGACAGAGGAGGCAACCGTTGGTGCCCATGCTTCGCTGGATTATTGTACTCAGCCTTCAGCAGCGGTGCAAAGAGCTCCGAAACGACGCATCCTCTCAGCTTGAGGCGATCGATGCGGTCTGGTGTAAGCTCAAAGAATTCTGCTCGCAGATGCAGAACAAACGATCTATCAACGCTGGCCTCGAGGCCAATTCTGAATCCCAGCTTCGCCCTATGCAACCAGTCCACACTGATGACTCGCACGATCGTACACTCACTGTGCATGTTCGTTTTTTATATTTTTTTCCGAAAAAAATCAAAACGTATGCGTGCGGACGACGCGAAACATAGATATAAAAAATGATGGCCTAATACAACACGACACGCCTGTCAATAACCTGATTGCGTCCGCACAGCAATTGGAATTTCTTGATACAAGCCATTGCGACGTAACTTTCCAGGCGTCAGAAACAGAATGCCACGGAGCAAGCTATGCGTTTTTACAAGCCCAAAGTAGTACAATGCTTACATTTTGACAAAGTGTCTCTGGGAGAGATTACGAAGAGCATTGGGCAGGCGGAGGTCACACCACGGGAAACCCCTCAGTTTCCGAGTAGACAAGCATATAGGAATGGCGAGGAGAGGAAGTAGGAGGGAGGCCGTGGTGAAAACTATCACATTTCTAGGAAAGGAAAGCGCACACAAAGCACAGAAATAGCACATAATATGCGACTTACAATCGAGTATGACTTCCCATTTTAGTGAATATATTGATTCGAAACAATATGGCTCAAACCTGAAAGTGGCGTGGGACTTTCACATAATCGAGTGCGACTTATAATGGGCCATTCACACTACGCCCAAAACGTGGCGTACGTGACGTTTTCATCCGGATAGCCATGACAACATGGAACGTGGCGGGGAAAATCGTACCCCTGATACGAAAACGTAGACGACGTATCCAGACTCCTGTACCGAGTTTCGTTCTGTCGTTCCCAGCAGTTTGTGTCCAAAAGAAGCTGTACACACAGCTGTACGAGCAGCGTGTGCGTGCTTGTGTGAATGCACCTGCATGAAAACGACGTCCACCAGTACGTCGTATTCCAAAACGTGACGCATTTTGTAACGTAGTATGAATAGCCTATAACCGGGGAATACAGTAGACGTAAACGGGAGTCAATGAACGTAGTGTGATAACGGGCTAAGCCAAAGTGTAGTTGTCATCCAAGCAGAGACTGTTTCAAATTTCATCAGATTTCGAAACTCATGCTTCCTGCGAAACTACACAGGCTGGTAGGACGCACCCCTCACTGTACCCACACACTTCACACACAGAACAGTATGTAGGGAGTCCAATGCATCAAAAATTCATCAGTTTGAGGTAGGGCTGCGACGGGTAGGGGTTTGGTCAGGTAACGGGTCCGGGTATTTTTACCTGGGTAGCACGGTTCTATCGGGTATTTTTTGACACAGTTTGTACTGTGAGTGTGCACTTGTGCTACATAGAAAGTTTACAGTAGCACGCAGCCGTGCTGTTTACATGCACCGTTGCAAAAACACCGTACTCCAACTACCCGACCGGGTTCAGGATCAAATTGCTACCCCACTACCCGATCAAATTACGGGTAGCATGGGTACCCTACTACTCGTTTACACCCCTAGTTTGAGGGAATGAAAAGGGAAAGTCTAAAGAAATAATTGATTGTCATCACCAGGACTAGAACCAGGGACCTTCCCTATAGGCTAACAATGCTCTAACCGCTGAGCTATGCTGTAGTCAGTACGTAAAGGTGTATGCAAATTTGGGGTATCATCAATCACTTTAAGTTTATGAAGTCGATGTAACTGCATCGTAAAGAAAGGGTGGTTTTGTAAATTGACAACGACTCTGTTCAGTTGCAACTCGCTCAAACTCTTGGTCAAAGCGCTGATTTATTTTAAAGGGGAACTGTCACCAACAACTTTCTTTGTCTTGTCTTGTAGTTTTTTGGCTCCTGATCACGATGGTGCTATTCGTTTTTCTCTGCGATGACTGGAAGTGGGTGAAAACTTGAAAAGAAGGTGCCCAAAATTGTCCCGAAGTACCGAGTGACGTCACGCCGGACTTGACCTCCACGCGTACATTCGTCGTCAAAAACGAAGTCCAGCCCGTGTGCGGTCGATCGAGCCAACTGTTCGATGTACGGTGCACGTGTACGTGCGCCTTCTGATCTCGGACACTGATGTGTATGTTGTACACAATCAGAACGCCAAAAAGGGAGAAAAAACAAAAGTCGACACCAGTTTGTCTCACTGGTACTTCCTCTGCGAAGCTCCAGCTCTTTGTTTTGTTTGTGATTACGAAGGAGTGGAAGGGTGTTTGTTTGCTGTTAGTGTGACACACATACCTCGTACTTGTAAATGATTTCGTTGTATCGAAGGTGTGGCCCGGGCGGTGTTGGCCACGCGGCTCTGAAATGAAAGACGTCGGAGCTTGTCATCTGCGTCTTCAGCAACATCGTCAGATGAATTGCCTTCACGTAGCTACATTGCGTTCCTTTGGGGCTCGGGTTGGTGGTGTTATCGCCCGCCGGAGGTGTACTGTTCTCTGCACACGCACTCATCATCGTGTTCCTCACGCGAAGAGTTCAAAACAACGGCATACTTTCGCGCTCGCAAAGTAAAAGAGATCCTCGCGGATCGCGGAAGAAGTCAAGAAAGTGAAAGCTCGGCTGCTTTTTATTTTGATTTGGCTGTGTAGCTACACGTGGGTCTCTGCCTCTTTGGCATTCTCCTTCTGTACGACGTACTCATCTGTGGCCAAGTTCAGAAGGCACACGTGCACTGTACATCGAACAGCTAGCTCGATCGACCAGCACACGGGCTTGACTTCGTTTTTGACGACGAATGTACGCATGGAGGTCAAGTCCGGTGTGATGTCACCCTTCGGGACAATTTTGGGCACCTTCTTTTCAAGTTGTCACCCACTTCCAGTCATCACAGAGAAAAATGAACAACACCATCGTGATCAGGAGCCAAAGAACTACAAGATAAGACAAAGACAATTGTTGGTGCCCTTTAAAAAAGCTAGTTTCGGACAGCTGGCCCGAAACATTTTTGGTGCCCTTTAAAAGCTAGTTTCGGACAGCTGGCCCGAAACATTCCAACTTTGCAGGATTCAATACACCATTTTTTGAAGTACACACACATGCATGCACCCTTACATGTAGCCATGAATAGGAGAGAAATAGTGGAACATTTTCTGGACAGCTCCCCAGATTGTAGTGACAACAGACTCCCAGTGGTAGCTCTAAGCAGCAAGATAAAACACAACAGAAAAACACCAGTAGACATCAATATTTAGTACATCCCCAGACAGCACATACGAGAGTAAAGCACAGAGTCTACGTGTTGGGGTATGCAAACTACATTCCAGGGCACCAAATTGGATAGTATCTGCGAATTGTCGTTATTCGAGTTGTCCTTTCATGTCTATCCGCACAAATATGTGTGCAAACAGCAAAGTATCATGGAAATGTTGCGGGCATGAAAAATGTCGCTCTCAGCGAAATTCCGTTCTTTAAAGTGGAAGTTAAGCCTAAAATCAAATTTTCACCAGTTGTAGTCTCCGGGGTGCTGAGTCGAATGGTCTTGGTCCGAGGAAGCTGAGACGCTCCCTTCCTCCTTTATTCCCAATCGAACTCGCGCACTTCCACCGAAACTGGGTGACTGCGCCCTACTAGATGGGGATTTGTATGCAAAATGTCACTAAAAGCGCCATTTCGTTCTTATAAAAGCACGGATGACCGCGATTGGCCCATATGTTGTAGTCTTTCGGACGCTGAGTCGACTGGTTTTGGTCCGAAAAGGCTGCGAGGCAGCGTTCGGCCCTTATTCCCAATCGAACATGCTTGAACAAGCGGTCACGTGCCCCTGCGTGCCCAAGTCACCTGGTCACAGCGCCAGCAGGCGACAACTTTCACACCAAGGTTCAACTCGAGTTCAACTCGAGTGGCAGGATGACAGGACTGCACCCAAAAAAGGTCAAAACAGGCAGTAAGTTGTACCCTGCAGGCACGGTGACCAGGTGACTGGCGTACACAGGAGCACGTGACTGCTTGTTCAAGCATGTTCGATTGGGAATAATTGGGATTAAAGTAGGAAGGGAGCGTCTCAGCTTCCTCGGACCAAGGCTATTCGACTCAGCACCCCGAAGACTACAAAAGCAATTGGTTGCACACTGCAAAAGGCACTCACCTCCCAGAAGTCATCCAGTGTGCTTTCGTTACCATTTTGAATGAGAGAAAACCGATGGTGAAGTTGTGTGCGTTGGCCTGCCGCGCCATCACTATCACTAAGGGCATCATGTTCGGTAGCTTTAGAATTGGAGTCCTTTAAGACACTATTGGCACTATTACCACCCGGCATACTCCTGTTGTTCTTGCCCAGGGAATTCACGTTGCTGGGAAAAATGGCATCAACGTTACCAACCACATCTTGGTGCAGTTTGATAACCTCCTTCTTGGCCGCTGTTAACACAACAAGACGAAGAAGAGCTCATTAAAACATGACATGCCACGGGTACAGTCCTACGGAAGCAACCAGCACTAGTCAAAACAATCGACAGTCAATTCAGTTCGACTAGCATCGGCTGGCTTCAAATCCAACACAGAGTCAAGATTCTGGTATCGAGGCTCTTGATGATCTGTTGCGGATAATTCCTGGCTACAACTGAAGTAGGTGGAGCATCATTTTTGATATGCATCATGACTTTTGAAAAAAATGCAGCAATGGTTAGTGAGTACTTCAGTTAGGAAATACTTTTTTCCGTGTTCCCGGTTACATCTTATCAGGTTTTGATTGTACTTAGTTCAGACACAGCAAGTTGCCATCTACATAATATATCCCGGCACGTATTTGCATTCAGTCGTCTACTTACCTTTTAAGAACAGATCGACTTCAGTCTGAATCGTGCATGGGATACCTTGGAATTTGGGCCACACCTACCAAGGATACACAGAAAAGACGTGCACTAACAGTAAACGTCTACTGTACAAAGAAAGATATTGCTAAACGGAAATGGGATGTGCCAGCTAGGCTCAAGACTGTTCTGAGTTCGGCATACGCCCACTCCATGAAGGAACAACGCATACTATGCCGAAACCACCAGCATTGCTCTTTTACCAGGGGACAGCTTGGAATTTCAGGCAAAGGAAAGGATGGAAGGCTTGTCACAACAGACTTCTCAGCATAACCTAGTACTACTGTAGTATTGTCAAATCATGAAGCAGACTGAAGCAAACACTACTATATCATAGTAAATCAAGCAAGAACAAATAGAGATACTGTAAATCAACAAATTTTCGCTGATGAAAAACTTTCGCCGATCTCCAAAAAAACACTTTTCGCCGCCACTAAACTTTCGCCGTGGGCGTGCAAGAGCCCATAAAGCGATCGATGTTTCGCGTGCGCATGTACTACTAGTAGTATAGTGCAGTAGTACAAAGGTCCGCGTAGTTTGCAGACCCCTGTCTACTGTACGCATTTTTTACAGAGAGTTCGGCGGCATGAGTGACCCAAATAAAACTGACATTTGGTTCTGGTGACAAATTTTGACCAGCGAAATCAGCGAAATTAAGTCGCCAGCGAAAATTTGTTGATTTACAGCAAAAGAAACACATTAGCTAGAAAGACTTACTGCAGCAGCTTGTTTGCTGAGATCGGACTTGTAAACTTGTGAAGCTATTGTCGCCACGCTTGTCACATCGGGGAGCTGAAGAAGAAATGGACAGCACAGATGCAATGGTGGTACAGTCGTACACTCCTCATGGTACTCTTCAGCCAGCTAAACTGTCGAAGCGGTTACCTTCCATGTGTGTGTGTGTGTGTGTGTGTGTGTGTGTGTGTGTGTGTGTGTGTGTGTGTGTGTGTGTGTGTGTGTGTGTGTGTGTGTGTGTGTGTGTGTGTGTGTGTGTGTGTGTGTGTGTGTGTGTGTGTGTGTGTGTGTGTGTGTGTGTGTGTGTGTGTGTGTGTGTGTGTGTGTGTGTGTGTGTGTGTGTGTGTGTGTGTGTGTGTGTGTGTGTGTGTGTGTGGATGTGTGTGGATGTGTGTGGATGTGTGTGTGTGTGTGTGTGTGTGTGTGTGTGTGTGTGTGTGTGTGGTGTGTGTGTGTGTGTGCATGTATGTGTGTGCGCGCGCGTGTGTGTGCGCACGAGTGTGTGTGTGTGCGCGCGCGCGCGCGTGTGTGTGTGTGTGTGTGTGTGTGTGTGTGTGTGTGTGTGTGTGTGTGTGTGTGTGCGTGCGTGCGTGTGTGTGTGTGTGAACGCTCTGCCCCCAGCACATAGAGCAGTATTCCGGTAGCTTGTTAGTACCTTCTCACTTTCACATACATACATGTACTTGAGTAGTCGGTTCAAAACATAATTATCACGAGAACATTCTAACTCACTGGATGGAAATCTGTCACAAACGAAATGTTTGTGATGTTATCGCTGTAGCCGAAACAAGCATCCATACTGACATTGACAGCACTGCAATCAATGGCTGCAGACAAGTGCTGTACAACTGAGAGCTGCTTTTGGATACGTTTCTGGTAGCGCAACAGTGCTGTCTCAATCTCGTTGATGGAATTCAGAGCATCCACAGCACGCCGGCTCTCTAAAAATTAAGTAAGATAAACACGCGCACGGACGCACGGATGCACGCGCAAGCATGCACACACACACACACACACACACGCACAAACGCATGCGCGTGCGTGCGCACACACACACATGCGCATGCCAATTGCCGAAGCAAGGATAGCCAAGAAGCTACATTAGGCATAGCCACTTGTGCTGGGTTCACATCATTTGACAGTTTCCAAGGCTGGGGAATTGACCACTACTATTTTAGTCTGGTATTAGAAGTTAGAACACAGCAATTGGGCACAGCGGGTAGGTGGTCTAAGACCATGACGCTGAGAAACAAGAGGTACCAATTCCAGTTTAAAAGTAAGCAGATTTTTCCAACCGCGCTGTGCCTCCCAGTCAATGAAAACCTGTGGCCTGGCACAAAGATGATACGGATGCAGGAAATGGGATGTTAGCCTGTAGCCTCTGGCTGGTGGATCTGATCTATCCTCCGCCTACTTTTATGAGCTGCATCTAATGCCTGATCATAGGGCGGCGGTGCCCCACGGAAGCGGTGGGGGGTTCTTGACCTACCCTGAGCGCGAATTCATAAATCAATTTATATAATTATTATTGCAGAACTGGTGAAGCAACTAGATCATTTCAGACGCAAACAGGCACTTGATGGAACATACCATTGACAATGTTGAGCACAGCCTCAGTAACATTATTGGTGGCATTGAACACTAGCCAGGATGCTTGATTCGCCACTAAATGACCGAGCGTGTCCAGGCGACTTGTCGCAGTCCCCAATAAGAAGTTCAGCTGATCGTTCACCAAATGAGACGCCAGTGTGATGGTGTTGTTCACATACGCATTCATATTGTAGGTGGCCTTACGGATGACATCATTGCTGTGCGACTGTTCCCACTGCGTAGTGATGTTCGATGTCGACACAATCAGGAACACCACCGTTAACCTAATGCAGACCGAAGAGAAACGTACCACACAGCACAGACTAGAGTCAGAATGGAAATGCTTAAAAATACCTAGAACAGCCGGCAGTGTCAATCGTGTCGATTTCGACACTGCGTACAACAACATTTAGGCATGAAATACACAGTAGCATATGTGGCAGTTCTAAGGCAAAGTTATACTTCCAGTACTTCAAAGTGAGAGTTTGGATAACGAGGCAACAACAGTCACCTCACCACTCAACAATGCGCTATTAGCCGACCCACTCCACTGGCACGTAACCGCCATAGTGAGGACAATTCCGTTGAGATTTCCATATTGTAGACCACCCAGCCAACTGTTTCGCTCCTACAGAGCCCATCAGTGAAGGTAGTAGAATCTACATTATCTGATAATGAATGTGAGGTGCACCGTGAATGATGTTATACAGGGCAAAGTTAGCGTAATTTTGCACTTTCTAAATACAAGTGTAGTACGCCCTAAGCAATGGAGATGCTGAAGGTGATAGCAGTTCTAACAGCAACTGTGCATTGCTGGGATATGGCATGCGGGAAATGGTGCGGAAGTCGCTAATTTGTCGCTTTGTTGCTAATTTATCGTTTCTAGTCTAACACGCAGTACATGAAAAATATTATACATGTACGTGTACTGGAATTGGTCATGCACAAACACAATGAAAATTTAAAAACCTACAACTACTATACTCGTGCAAATAGCACCCTCTCTTGAATCACACTTACAGTAAGAAGCCAACAAGACCAGCTATCAAAGCTGACCGTTGGTTAGGATAGGGTCGTCTGGGAAATCGCTGTCGCGGGATGGATTTGACTTTCGTATACATGCGTATTGCCCAAACAAGGCATGTCAGGCCAAAGAAACCAAGCACCATGGACACAACAAGGTGATGACTCAGTTGCCATATCCACAACTACACAAACAGAGCAAGTAGAACAACACAAGAGGAAATAACATTGAATATGTGCCATCCTTGAATTCTACAGCTGTGCGGAAAGCAGCATGTTGCTTGGGGTAAGTACAGACACTGTACCCTGCTACCAATCCACCACATCAGACACGAGAACGAGATAGTCTTAGAGCGGTATTCTATTACCTTGTGCGTCATCTCCTTGCCTGTCATATTTCCCGCCATTGCTGCTTGAATTAGCCCTACACAACACAGACAAAAAGCCAAGTCGCATACTGCTAAGCAGCCTGCATGTGCTGGCACAACTTGCATACAAAGTTGAACTAAGAATTAGCCCCAAAGCACACATACTAAAGGTACTTCAAAGTACTTCAAACAATTCGACATGATTTTCTTGCAGCATACGCACAATCCTACACACAATCCCACACTGCTTTGGTTGAATGCAACACAAGCTCCCATTGCAATTCGAGCCCCTAGCTTAGTGCACCCATGTGTCTTCGTTGCATTTGTGGCCAGCCGCATGTGCAGCATAAAAAATCATGGTTTGTTTGAGACTCGGCTGAAGGCCGAGTTTTCTGCATCCGCAGGCGTCACACACGGTACGACCATGCAGTACGACCATGCAGTACGACCATGGTAGTACCGCTTTTCGTCCAGGATGGTAGACCCAATTCATCCAAAAAAGCAATACAAAAATGTCAAGGATCTTCGGACTTGTACAAAACTTCACAACGTGCATGACGCAAAGCGTGACATGCCTGCATGTGTATACTACACTCTACAGTGTCAGCCGTGGTCACACCTAGCACCTCACAGTCACACAGTACAGCGAGCACACCATACACCATGCGTTGTTATTGTTTGCACAAAGCGATTGAAAGGCAGTTGGTTACTATGTTGCGACTGAGGCAGAGTTGACACTTTGCCTCGTATCTGCAAGGTATTTTCAATGGCAGTAGAATTTGCAGGACCAGAGATTGCGGATAAGCCCAATCAGCCCAGGGATTGCAATTTTCCGAAGTGCAGCTATGGCGAAGCGCCTGTTCTGTGGCGCTCCAACAGAAGTCTCTCTCTCAGCAGCAGATGGGCAAAGGATGGCTTCGCAGACAGTGCAGGCTTTACAGAAGCTTCGTTCCGAGGAGGAATTTCAAACATTCTGGGCTGATGTTCTCCACCAGCAGTCTGCTGTGGATGTTAGTGAGCAGTAACTGCTGCAGCGCCGCAAAACTCCTGTTCGCCTTCAGACAGGCACCTCCAGTCCTCACTTCCCAGCTACGGTAGAGGGCCACTATCGTCTGATGCTCAATTCAGCACTGTGGCTATCAGTGGCTATCAGGTTATCAGGGACCGGTTTGACCAGCCTGGCCTGCAGCATTACCAGAACCTGGAGCAACTTCTGATGAAGGCTGCAGTTGGTTCTGTCTCCAAAGACGAGAAGGAGCATGTTGCAAAGCTTTGGAGTGATGACTTCAACATGTCTTTGCTGGAGTCGTAGCTCACTATTCTGGCATCTCACTTCACCACCAAGGAAGTGTCTCTTGCTCGTATCACAGAGTACGTACAGGCCCTGCCCAGCAAGCACTTCCTAAGTGAAGTTGTTGCTCTGCTTAGGCTAATTCTGGTTGCTCCTGCAACCAATGCCACCAGTGGGAGATCTTTCTCTACCTTGCACCGCTTGAAGACCTACCTAAGGTCCACAATGAGCCAGGAGAAGCTGAATCACTGTGCCATCCTCACCACAATGAAAGAGGAGTGTGATGCCCTTGACCTGAAGGTTATTGGCACTGACTTTGGCTCCTGCAACCAGCATCGCATTGATTTGTTTGGCTTTAAAAAATATTGTTACACAGCTTGCATCTGACTAAGGGGCCGTCCGTAAATATCGATGTTTTTTTAGAGACGATATTGGTGCTTCTCTCCCTTGACCCCCCTCCCTCCCCCCAGAAGACGCACATGTACATCTAGATCATGGAATCAATATTTTTGGATGCTCATGAAGTGCCCAGGATGTTGAGGGTCCGGTGTAGGCGTGAAAATCCCGCCGCACTCACGCAATAGCTGCATCGCCTGGGGGGAGCGAACCGGGTTGGCGCTGCAGTGCTCACAGCCATCGTGTACTGGTGTAGCCAAAGCGGCTACGCTCGGGCTTGAATTTTTTCAAATCCTTGTTCAGACAGTGAAGACTGCAAACTCTTGTGGAGTTCGTCCGTGTTTGTTCGCACTGCCTCTACGTCTTGAAAAAGGTCCTGCAGGCATCGTTCGGCCGATTTCCACAATCAATAGCTCATTCTTTTGCTCTTGAAATTCGCCATGGGCGTACAGCTTCCAATTTTTGATTTTGTTCTTGTGTCGCGAGTTTTAGCTCCGCGAACGGAAGCTGGTTTCACATTTCTTGTATAGCCATTTAGACGTCCGCGTGCAGGGATCGGCGAAACTTCAGATATTTACATCGATATTTTTCTGATGCTCGAAAAGACGCACATGGCTCAAACCCCCTCCCCCCCAGACGCACCAATATCGTCTCTAAAAAAACATCGATATTTACGGACGGCCCCTAATGTCGATGCCGTTTCTTAAAAACAGCCATACTTCCTTCATTTAAGTTATTTTCAGATCAAGTGTCTTTGCTGATGTTCTGACCTAAAAGTTTCCTGTGTATTCCGCAGACGGCTGTAACTTAGTGTCTGATCCCGAAAAAGCTAACAGTTTAGCAGACCACTTCGCACGCCAATGTCAGACTCATCACCAACAGCATGGCACTCAGCATCACACACCTTCTGCATCAACACCACCACAGCTGGAGAATTTATTTGAACTAGACGAAATTACGCCTTAACAAGTCAAGAATGAAAATCAAGCTGTTAAAAGTCAAGAAGTCGTCGGGCGGCACCATATGTCAGAGCGCCTGCAAGATAGCAGAGGGTTGCATAGCTGGTGGCACAAGGTTAAGAGATTGTGCAAGATCAATCAACCACGAACCATGATTTCTGATCTCCACGTAGGCGGTACCACTGCAAGCACTGACTCGGATAAGGGGTCGTCCGTAATTATCGAAAAATTAAAAAATCCGTCCTCGTGCAAAATTGTCTCTGACCCACCCACCCACCCACCCCCCATTTTTTCCCATTAATTTTTTGATTTTTACCGATGCCCAGCTCGAAAATACATGTAAGAACTCCTGACCCCATGTTCACTGATTGCACCTACATCAGTACATGTATGTCAAGGACTAGTAGCTAAGTAAAGTGAGCAGGAGGTCTACCCGACGGCCAGGCACGTCCTACAACTACATGAAGAGTCATGTACCGGTATAATTATACTGGTGTTTGCGATCCTACACTACGTCTACAGAACACTACATGTCGGTGCAACAAGTGTATGAAAGTCACTGAAGAAAAAAAAAAGTACGAAAAATCAAAAAATTAAATTCCGCCAGCGCTCTTGACCACCCACCCCCTTTCTGCCTGAGGACGGATTTTTTAATTTTTCGAAAAATACGGACGACCCCTAAAGCGAATATTCTCTGTCACCAATTTGCCAAGCACGCTCAAGCTGCATCACATACAGACCCAAAAAAACGCCGTTTTCATATTGCAAACCTCGACAGAGCGTTTCCTCATCCGAACACTCACCGTCGTAGAAGTCACCCATACGTTATCTAAGCTCAGCATCTATAAGTCCACCTCTGGCCGCATTTCCAACAGGATCTTGCGGGAGACCGCCGAGCTGTTAGCGCCATCGCTGACTGCCTCCTTAAACCACTGTATCACCACTCAATCTCAGCCCAAGGAATGGAAATCTGCTACAGTAATCCCAATATACAAGGGGAAAGGTAGTTGATCAGACCCCTCCAACTACAGGCCTATCTCCCTCTTGAATGGTGTAGCCAAAGCTTATGAATCTTTAGTTAGTCGCCAAGTATACTCTTTTGTAGAACGCAGTGATTTGCTATCGCCGAAGCAATATGGTGTTCGCCCACACCGAAGCACAGTAAACCAACTTTAATATGTATGTCATGCCCACTGTAACCCGTGCCTTTGATAGTCGATCCCTCTGTGATGCTGTCTTCTTGGATTTCTCCAAAGCTTTTGACCGCACGAGCCACCGCCATATAGCTGTGGGCCTATCCAGATGGTGCTCTCAAGCGTCATTAGCATGGTTCACAAATTTTCTTGTGGGTCGCTCCATGTCAGTACGAGTTGGCACAGCGCAATCACGTACTTTGCCGCTCACTGCTGGAGTGCCACAGGGCTCTCATCTTGGTCCCCTTCTGTTAAATCTCTCCATTAATTCGTTGCCTGCCATTCCCAACTCCAGTTATCTTACCCTGTTTGCTGACGACTCCAATATGGTTTGTGTGTCCGCTCCTACCATTCCTATTGCCACTCACATCAGCTCCCTACAATAGGATGTTGACAGATGCTTACAATGGTCCGAAAAAGCTGAGGCTCTGTTCAACACCACCAAGTGTGTTCATGCACCGTTTCGCAGACCCATTAGTAAAGCACTTGGTCCTAATTAGGGAGCTATCGTGATGTGTGATACGTTACTGTCTCAGCCTTCCTCACATTCACACTTGGGTATCATCCCAACCCCATTATTTAATTTTACTGTTCACATACAAAGCATTATACCAATCAATTCCGTGGCCGTGTATTTCTCTTATGCCTTATGTCCAATTTTCTAACTCATGGTACAACAAATTTACTGTATAAGGGGCCATCCGTAAATATAGATATTTATTTAGAAACGAAAACTAGTCATATAGGGGGGAGGGGGTTGAGCGCCTGTTCGTTTCTTGAAAAATATCGACGCACAGTTTGTATGTGTGGGCACGTCCAGAAAAAAAGGAAACATTATCGATTCTATGTACCGTTTGGTTCGGGAAATATAAACCATCATACAAACCTCGGCTGCGCCTCGGTTTGTTTGATGGTTTATTTTTTCACGTACAAGCGTACTAGTGGGATGTATTTAGGGTGTGTTTGGTTGGTACAACCTAGAACAGGATTCACCAGAACAGCGCGTTTGGTTGGGACTGCACTTGTTCTGGGTCGGCCAGAACATGATCTGCTTGCTCCGGCCTCGAGGCCGGAGCAGACCGAGCAATTTCACTTTTTCACAGTGAAACCTGGCGGGAACATCGGTTTTGGTCCCAAATGATCACGTGCATACGCTGTTGGGTTGGACTCGTTGTACCGTACAAAGTGACCATGGTGACCCGTACACATTTTGAAGAATGCACCAAGTTTGGCACACTTTTTCACAAAAAAATGTGCTCTGTTTCTGGAGTACCGTTTGGTTGGCATGAGGCTGCTCCATGTGCACCAGCTGTTCGATCCTGTTCTAGATCGTACCAACCAAACGCACCCTTAGTGGTGTGCACGGGTAGTCGGGTCCCCGGGTCCCCGTGCTACCCGTGAGGACCTCGGGTAGACGGGTACAGAATATTACCCTAACTCCCGAAGTCGCAGATGACATCATGAGTGCACGTGTACAAATTCATGTAATACTCCGCATGTCTACCAAGTGTGTATGGGAAGGGGTGCAGTGTGGTGTTACCATGGAAACATTACCCGATCGGGTACCCATGCTACCCGTGGAAAACTACCCGAACCCGATACCCGAAGAAAATGCTACCCGACTCATACCGTATATGTATATATTATAACAAGGAACCGAGTGTCTATAGAGATATAATACACCAGTATGAAAACCGAGGCGAAGCCGAGGTTTTTATACTGGTGTATATATCTCGATATACACGAGGTTACTTTGTTATAATATATTTATACCTCTCCATATTCACCGTGTGTGACCTCCTAATGGCTTGTTCCTCGCTGACAACTACTGCTAATTCCCCTTAGCGGTGTATATGGAGATATACACCACTAAGGGAGAGCATGCTTAAGACTGTAAGTGTATATGGAGTGAGGTATAAATAATATTATATTATAACAACGCATGGAGAGGTACAATCTCGATTATAAGCGCTGTGCTTATATTTTCCAACACCCCTCTACCCCATGCTTGTATTGGAGACTGTGCTTATATTTTTTCAACCAATATATCCATACAGAGCAAGAAGAAATACATGCTAGATATCATACATGCAGCATTGATTTCCACCAAGACCGTGCTAATAATAGAGACTGTGCTTATAACGTTTCGAAAGGTGCTCACAGTGTGCTAGTATTAGAGACTGTGCTAGTAGCGGAGACCTGTGCTTATAATAGAGAATATAATGTTGCAAAAGACGGATCCACGAGCGGGATTCGAACGCAGCACCCCTGTCTTTCCGGGACAGTGCCCTACCGACTAGGCTACCGGGGATCACACACACTCATGGGTCCTTCTTGCTACACTGCTCCCCCGCCCCAACAGGCTGTGTCCTCACGCCGTACCTACACGCGGGGGGGGGGGGGGGGGTACGATGGGCCGTGGGTTCGAGCCATTGCCAGGCGCCAATGTTGCAAAAGGAGGATCCACGAGCGGGATTCGAACCCAGCACCCGTCTTTCCGGGACAGTGCCCTACCGATTAGGCTACCGGGGATCACACACACTCATGCTACAATATGGGGTTTATATGGGGTTTATATTGAGCTGGGGTTTATGTCCAATATAAACCACCTGCATGATGGGGGATACCCCTCCCTCGGTCGTACGTAGTGAAATTGAGTGCTTTTCTTGTTGATGACTACTACTACTACTACTACTACTACTACTAGTACTGCAAGGAAGGCAAGAAACCTATCAAGTACGGATATTGACTACATTGTGCTCCAACGCGAGGAAACAACAAGCTAATGTTTGACTTACCCCATGGTGGAGAATCAGCAACAGTCAAAACCAGGGGTTCAGCGAAAGTATAGTACCAAGTTCTGTCATCATTCGTTGGTAATGGATCAAACGCATCAAGGCGAGGTTGTCCGAAGTGCATGCGCTTGCAATCCCGAGAAACCCAAGATGTTCCATCCACAAAGTGGCAGTCCTTGGTCACCACCACTCGAGGTTTAGGCAGGACACAATCCAGTTTTTGACTGGACAACGGTGTTGACAGAGTACTTAGTACAAACAAAGCGGAGATAGCAGCTCTAACCAACATGATGCCAGCACCATTACAAAGTAGCAATAACAATTACCAGGTGCTGAGATAAAAGGCTATTGGCATTGTTTAGCTGATGCTGGGGTGGTTGACCAAAACATTATTTCCTTGCTTACACCCAAGCTTTCGGCCAAGGTTTTCAGTCAACTCTTTACACTGAGCACGTGGAGATGAAACTGCGAGTACAACTATCTAACTACGGTATATAAACGTATTCAACATATCCGCTTCCGATCTATCTCTGGCCTGGCAGCTCGACCCAGCTCCCCTCGACACATCCGTAATGTGCGTCAAGCTAGCTTACGTCAAGTAATCAGGTAATAGTAAGAGTATAGTGTTAGTTGTAGTTAGCTTATGCTTGAAAACTGGTTACTTGACAGCAAAAGACACCACCAGAACAGCCATACCGGTATTAAATATTAAATTTTAGCCATGCCATAGGCCATGTGTTCACAAAGCAAAAGTTACATGTACGGTATTTATCTTCATGTTTTCGTAAAAGGATTGGTCAATCCAAAAAATGTTTACGAAGTAGTAATAGATCTCTCCCGGTACCGGTAGACACCATGACACTGTCACGGATCCGCGGAGTAGTCTTGTACTTGTAGAGATACGTACATGAAGCGTAGATCTACAGAATGGCCATAGGTCTACGTCTAGTCTACTCATTATGGTAGAGACTCTAGAGCCTAGGGTGTAAAAAATAGAATTTTACAACACTTACACTACACTCTACCAAGCATGCTGCTGCATTGGTGGTGGCTATACAGCTCTCAGAGATAAACCACAAAAGGAAAATAACAAGAGTACATAAACCAGACAGCAGCAGGGTGTCACCAGAGCCTGTCACCAAAGACTTAAGTGTCACATCTGATATGATACCCGAGTCCCGTCCGCCGCAGCTAGCCGCGCTATGGCAGCACTTGGAATGTGCAGGCAGTCCTGGATCGGCACGGTTCCGGAACATGTCCTCCACGCCTGAGTCTCATTATTATGATGGCTACAAGTCCTAGCTCCCTGACACACTTTACTTTGGCCCGGCCGCTGGAATAGGGCTTGAAAGTGATGACGTCAAAAACGGCCTGGGAGTAGTAAATTGACATCAGATTTCTATTTTGGATCCACTAAGGTGTGACTTTGCTATTGCCTCAGTATGTGGGTGCATAGCAACCCACTCATGTCGTATGCAGGTGCAACTTTTACTTCGCCACCAGTTGTCACCCCGCCCCCACTAGCCAAATCAGTCAGTTTCACTGGCAACATCACCTTGCTGTGAGTGAGACCGCTTGAAATGTGCTTGGATCCATACAAAAACTGGATCCAGGTGGATCCAGTTTTCGAATTTTTCAAATTGTTGCTATGCCATTGCTATGGAGTGACGTAGCACTTTCAAGCCCCCCCGTGAAAAAAGTCACCGTGACCCCAGCCGGCCCATGGTGGTACTAGTAGTAGTACAGTGTGTAATGGGGGAGTGTATTCTCTCCCAGGAAGGCCGCACAACCCTGAGGGGGGCCCCACTAGTGCACTGGCGATGCCACCATTTGTCTACACCAGCGGCATCCTCCCACTTGTGAGAGCAGTGGCAACCCCGGACACCTGCCAGCTGGGTTCGCGGGCACTGATTCATCTGCCGGTGGTCGTCTTGTACGGTAATGCGATCGTGGTGGGACAAGCCGCGTGTAGGCTGAATCATGGTCCCGTCCTACGGATATCAATTGCTAGTCTGTGCTTTTGTCTGAGCCACATTATGGCGATGCAGTAATATGCCTCTTTGCTGATCACGTGACTGGCAACCAGCCGGGTAACGCCTGACGGCAACCGCTTCCTGGCCGGTCCACTATTTGCACGCCCGACTACATCCAGGAGTACATCCAGGAGAAGGCCAGCGAATGGTGCAAGCAGATTGAGACACTCTCATCTTTCGCTCGTACCCATCGGCATCCCCAGGCAGCGTCTTGCTTTTGTTTGTGCTCTCTCATGCCGCTGGACCGTGATTCCTGCGTCGTGTTCTAGAGGATGCATCCAGTGGTCTTGACATGTTGGAACACGCCATTGTTACCAAGCTGCTGCCAGCCCTGCCGGAGAAGAGGTCCGGCAGTCTGGAGCTGCGACGACTGTTTCAAGCGGCTTTCCCTTGCCGGGATGGTGGTCTGTGCCGTGTCGTCAATCTAACATCTCTGACAACCCAATACATCTCATCCTGCAGCGAAAGCGTCACAGAGTGAAGATTACCGCCAGAAAGCCAAGGCCAACATCTGTGGCGTCACAGCCGATGCATCGCCCGTTTTACAGCACACTATCCAGTTGGCAAGTGAACCTGGCACCTCCAGCTGGCTTACTGGTACATGTCATCACGCCTATCCCGTCATGAGTTTGTGCTGTCCAAAAGCGAGTTCCGTGATGCTGGCCCTTTGTTTGGCATTGCGCTATGGCTGGCAGCCGGTGTTTACCTTCATCCTGTGTCTGTGGAGCCAGCTTCACAGTAGCCCTGAGGCTGAGGCTGACGTGCAGCACCGGAGTTTTCCCATCACTTAGCCCGAGGTGCGGGACATCACTGCCGCTCCCTATTGAAACGTGCCTCGAATAATGTCGCCATCGGAGCCACACTTGCAACCGCTACCCGTGTGGTGAGCAGCTCCGCCACAAGACTGCCTCCACAGAGGACCAGGCTCGACTTGATGTTCAAGCGGCAGCAAGTCGTGTTTGGGGAGGTCGATTTGAGAGAGTTTTTCAACCCGGCCTTTGCTCCCTCAAATCGATCCTCTTCCATCACCTCCTGTTACCAACATGAACGGGAAAAAGCGAAGGCGGTATGAACAGCGAGTCAAGGAAGTCGAACGCGGAAACTGTTGTCCCTGTAGTGGATCCCCGATTCCCCAGCGCTCAGCCTTCAACGACGCTCGTACAAGTACGTACAAGACTTTGTAGGCCCTGCACTGCACTGCCGGTTCGGCTTTGTAGTGCTGGGGCCAAGTCCGAAAAAGTCGCTTTATTGAGGAGTTGCATTTGACACCTCGTCCAGGAAAGATTTGACTTCAAATTCGGAGAGGCGGACCAACTATAGGAATTTTGGAGAAAACTAGAAGTTCCCAATGTTGTCCGTTTGGAAGTTATGAGCTATTTCCAAATTGCTTAGGTTACTATGGTAACCTGTGTGCAATTAGCCGTTTCTGAGGCAAAGCCGATACAATTTTGGAGAAAAAAGTTACCTTGTTGGAAGGCGAGCTCTTTCCAAGACTGTTATTGAAAACCAGAAGTTTATAGGACTGTCGGCTTCCTTGTCACAGGGATTTCTCGAATTTCTACGGTCACCGCGGTAACGTGTATGCAATTAGCCACTCCTAAGCCAAAATCAGTGCATGTTCTCCCCTGTAGGCAGGTGGAAAGCAGAGAATAGTTATAATAATGTGGCTTAGAGGTCTATTGGGCTGTTGCAAGCCTGGTTTGTAGAGACTGGACCCCTCTCTCCTGATTTAGTGCCGGGATCCACACAAAAGGATCAAGAGGATTTAGGCAGGACTGACATCCAAGAACGAGCAAGGAAACACAACTGATAGCAAAAACAAAAACAAGAAGACTAAAACAATTCCCTAGCATATATTAGAACTGGGGCTAGCCCCCATTATAGTTCAAATGGTCGCAAGACCAGGGCTATGCCAACCGTGGAGGTTGTAGTAAGGTCATAAGGAGCACTGTTTTCGAACACAGTCTCAGTGCATCCTCCACCTACACGTACATTTGTAGCTTGTAACATGCTGGCAACCAAACTACATTGTATGTTTTGTCATGTACATGTACATGACTACACGTATTTTTTCACATCCAAAGAATCATCTTGCCCGTAAAAGAGGCCAGTACTGTAAGGTGTACATGTACATTGTACAATGTACTGAACTGAAGTACATGTCCAGGACACTGTTGTGGTATTCATTATTGTTATTGTTGTTGTTACTGGTGTGCCATTTAAATTACATGTATACATGTACTTCATGCACATGTATAGTCGTTCAACCAAACACACCAAGTTCCCTTCTCATATCACACGGAGATGCCAGGACTTGGAAGACGAGAGAGATCGGAGTATGCAAACTGCTCCATGGCAGGGCAGAAACCTCACTATTGTCACTAAGAACTCCACAACCTGCCGATCAACAATTTTCTCCAATACGTTGACAATTGGCAAGAGATATGGCTTGTAGGAGTTGAGAGTAGTCAGTATTATTATGGCCATAACTGTCTCCACATTTACATGTACATGATTGTATACAGGTGAAACCATCCAGGGTGTTCGATGTACATAGAATAATCTGTGGCATCAGGTACTGTACTGTATTTGCATCACTTGTAGCCGAGTTGGATGGTGAACAACTGCTGCACACGTACATGTACATGTATCTGTGAGTGCTGGAAATGATGCCACGTGTACTGGTACAGGTACTAGCAAGAGTTATAACCCCCCCCCCCCCCGATTATACACTCTTGGTACTAGGTGTAGAATTCATTATTTCATAGTGGCTCGGCTAGATAGCAGGAGAGGTCACTGCCCCATGGGCCATGGGGTCAGTCCGGGACTGTTTTGAAACTGTTGCTTGATCAGAGGGATGTGACCAGACCTTCCTGTGTAAATGCTTGCTGTGAGTTGCTGAAGGATGACGGTGACATGAGCACGGAATATGTGGCGGAGTTTGTTGCATGTTGCGGTTAGGGCAGTTGTTTGTCTATTAGCCATCTCGTTGATCAACATTGTCCTTCCAGGTCTTGGCGTAGGCCCCGCCCCGGTCTACATGTACATGTACATGACTGTATTTCATGGGCAATGTACTTCCTAAACATGTACATGTACATGTCGATTGGACAGCCTGCATGACATTGTTCCATAAAAAGAAAATGTGAATTGGGTGGAAAGTACTAGTAGTGGATCATGGTGACCAATCCTGTCAACATAGCACACCGCTGTCTGGGTACTACATGTCCATGTACATGTATTATGTGAAGGAAGGGAGGAAACAAGTGCCAGGTCAATGCAATCCCGGTAGTGTTAGAGGGGAGAGGAGCCCAGTGTCTACAAACCAGGCATGAACAAGCCCAATAGACCTCTGAGCCACAATATTATAACTATTCTCTGCTTTCCACCTGCCTACAGGGGAGAAAATGCACTGATTTTTGGCTTAGGAGTGGCTAATTGCATACACGTTACCACGGTAACCGTAGAAATTCGAGAAATTCCTGTGACAAGGAAGCCGACAGTCCTATAAACTTCTGGTTTTCGATAATAGTCTTGGAAAGAGCTCGCCTTCCAACAAGGTAACTTTTTTCTCCAAAATTGTACCGGCTTTGCCTCAGGAACGGCTAATTGCACACAAGTTACCATAGTAACCTAAGCAATTTGGAAATAGCTCATAACTTCCAAACGGACAACATTGGGAACTTCTAGTTTTCTCCAAAATTCCTCCAGTTGGTCCGCCTCTCCGAATTTGAAGTCAAATCTTTCCTGGACGAGGTGTCAAATGACACTGTCAGATTTCTGGACCTGGCTCCAGGACTATTGCGGAGTTTGCGACCTCCTTCGAACAGTGCTCGTACAAGCCTGCGCGTGGTGCACGACGTCGACGGTCGACACCGGTCCGACGACGGACCGGTCACGTTACGTAACCAGGTAACCGTTGCGTTGGCTAGCACCCCGGCCGGCCGTAAAAAGAACGAAGCGAAAAATTGTTGCAGACTGCAGAGCTGAGTATAGAGCTTGTGACCGTTGCCATGCCGGCTGAAGATCCAAAGAAGGCCAAAGGGCTAGGGACTCCAAAAATGAAACTGTGAAACTGAAAAGTGTAAAAATGAAAATGATGTGAATGTGTGAATCTTGCTTTGAGATCTCATTCCCAACATATTAACAGGAGAGAAAATGCCTCACCAAACTGTTTGGTTCTCACATCCACGCAAGTACGGCCCTGGATGCCGGTCTTGGTAAGCATTAGGTGCCTACTTTTAGCTTGTAGTTATAAGATTTAGAAAGAGAGGGTAATTGGTCAGGACTTCTCTCTTGTTTTATTCAGTCGTCGGTGCTCGAATCGCCATGGTTTGATACGGAAGTATGGATTGAATCTTTGTCGTCAGTGCTTCAGAGAGACGTCCAAGGACATTGGTTTCCAGAAGGTATGTTAGTGTTGTGATATTCTTGTTGCGAATAGTGTACTTGGATGATAATTCCTTGCCAAAAGCCCAATGGCGCGCTTGGTTGGTTCAACCTACCCTAAAGAACGAGATCCACCAGAACAGCGAGCGTGTTTGGTTAGGACTGTACCTGTTCTGGATCGGCCACAACATGTTCTGCTTGTCCGGTCTCGAGGTCAGGCGCCAGATCAGAGCAGCCAGAGCAGTTTGTTTTTCACAGTGCGAAAATAAATTCAAAAAATAATAATTCAAAACATTTTGTGGACAGGCCTTCTGCTAACGTCACCTTTGTTCCTGAACCCACACATTGTGATACAGAATGTCGAGAACCATTCGAAGTATGGTGAAAAAGGAGGACAAAATGTTACGAGTTTTTTCACCATAATTTAATTGGCTCACCGTCCGAGTTAAACCATTCGAAGTAGAAGTCATTTTATGAAGAAGAAGAAAAAAGGTTATTGTACCACACCAGCCGGCTGTTACATGAAGTAGTAGTCACACACCTACAAAATACTATTGCAGGATACCCAATGCTGCAGACAGCAAGCTGTTTCGGCCATAACGGCCTCATCAGTACAGCTACGAGCTTATTAAAATTGCCAAGCATGCCTACAAATCCGACTTTCGACTACAATAGCGTCTTTGCACTTTTAGAAATGTGTCAAGTACTTAGGGGCCGTCCAAGGTTACCAATAGTATTTCAAAACGAAAAGTTTTCGTTTGGGGGTGGGTGGGTTTGAAGGAGTTTCGTTTTGCAAGTAATTATTGAATGCAGATGGAGAATGTCCAGTTACTTATGGGTGTCGAAAATTGCCATCAATATTTTATTGGAATTCATTTTACCTGCAGAAAAGGTAGGTGGGTGGGTGGGTGCTGAAAATACTAAAACTTTTCGTTTTGCAAAAACTATTGGTAACCCCGGACGGCCCCCTAACCTTCCAATCTCTCTTGCGTATCAAGTACTACCAACATTGTTAGTAAAATAGAATAGTTTCGCAAGGTGCGCGCAAATTTTTGTTTTGTATGGAGTGTGCATTTGGTGTACGCCTTCAGTCATTCCTAATGGGCATAGGTACGGTGTCGATTCACCACCGAGTATGCACTCAGCACTGCTCTAGTATACACCTGGAAGGCAAAGTCACTCTTGATGAGGGTGTGAGATTCGTGCTTAGTATGGCACCCTTATCCTGAGTGGCTTTGTCTTCCAGGTATGTGAAGACTTTGCGCCCAGCACATTCACTATTCCAGCAACTGTTGCTGCTTTCTTGTCCATTCTTCTTATATAATTATGTAGGTTTGCAGCGTACGGCAAACCGTAGTTATCGCGGACAACTGAGCAGCAGGCAAAAGCCACGTGCGTGGCTAGGCGCGCAACAATGGGGGTATCTGGCATGCAATGGCGGGCAACCGTACTAGGGAAAGCCCAGATTGCACCATGAGCACTAGTACGTTAGGGTACCCTGTAAGAAGGCCTTAGGCCTGTGGGGATTGCCCTATCAAGAATTTGATAATAATAATAATAATAATACGCCCACAGGCGAGACTACCCCATATTTGCATAAAGGTTGTAGTGCTATTAATGCAAGAATTACTGGAGACAGGGCTCATGGTGCCTAGTCTCTATATTAGGAAGCAGGTCCTTTCGTGGCACGAAAGGGCTCCAGCGCGCGTACTAAGCCTCAGCCAAGCGGCAAGGCACAGTACTAACCGAGCATGCAAGATAAAACTGCAACAAGGCGGTACGGGGAAAGGACTAGTAAACTGCCAGGCGGCATGGCAGAGAAAAGCATACCACGTATGGAAAAGACGAAGTCCCCGGTTGCCACCGGACCCACGATAACAGACACCACTATGCGTATATGGAAAATAAGGCGCGCGAGCTCACCAGGTAAGGCGGGCCGCGGGCAGGAAAACAGAAAATAGAGGACACAGCATGGGCCTCATAAGCGCGTAGCAAGCGCAAATGGCGTAAGACGTACTCACGAAGGCTACCACGCGAGAGTGCGGCAGCATGGGCTGTGTACGAGAGTACGATGCCGGGGCAACGCAGGGCAGACCAAGCTGTGGTGGTGCTACACAGCCTACAGGCACGAAGCACCTCAGCAGTTGGAAGTGGCGATCGCAGTGTCATCATCAGTTCTGGCAGCTAGCAGTAGCAGATGGGCTTGATTTTTTTTCAATCCTATCAACGAGGAGCAGCAGGCAACCCTCGTTTCACAATGGTGATTGCATAATCACATGGCAAAATAACAAAAATGCAACCCCATTCTACAGTGCTATGATGTGTGTCTCGGGGGGAGGGGCGATATGATGGTTACTAGTCTAGTACTAGTATTCTGAGTATCCCATACCATAGTTTAAAGGAGAAGTTAAGGCTAAAATCAAAATTTCACCAGTTGTAGTCTTCGGGGTGCTGAGTCGAATGGTCGTGGTCCGAGGAAGCTGAGACGCTCCCTTCCTACTTGAATCCCAATCGAACTCGCGCCCTTCCACCGAAACTGGGTGACTGCGCCCTACTAGATGGGGATTTGTATGCAAAATGTCACTAAAAGCGCCATTTCGTTCTTATAAAAGCACGGATGACCGCGATTGGCCCATATGTTGTAGTCTTTTGGACGCTGAGTCGATTGGTTTTGGTCCGAAAAGGCTGCGATGCAGCGTTCCTCCGTTATTCCCAATCGAACATGGTTGAACAAGCGGTCACGTGCTCCTGCGTACACCAGTCACCTGGTCACCGTGCCTGCAGGGTACAACTTACTAGCCTGTTTGACCTTTTTTGGGTGCAGTCCTGTCACTCGAGTTGAACCTTGGTGTGACAGTTGTCGCCTGCTGGCGTGGTGACCAGGTGATTTGGGCACCCAGGAGCACGTGACCGCTTGTTCAACCATGTTTGATTGGGAATAAAGGAGGAACGCTGCATCGCAGCCTTTTCGGACCAAAACCAGTCGACTCAGCGCCCAAAAGACTACAACATATGGGCCAATCGCGGTCATCCGTGCTTTTATAAGAACGAAATGGCGCTTTTAGTGACATTTTGCATACAAATCCCCATCTAGTAGGGCGCAGTCACCCAGTTTCGGTGGAAGCGCGCGAGTTCGATTGGGATTCAAGTAGGAAGGGAGCGTCTCAGCTTTCTCGGACCAAGACCATTTGACTCAGCACCCCGAAGACTACTACTGGTGAAATTTTGATTTTAGCCTTAACTTCCCCTTTGATAGTGTCGGAGAGATTTTATCGTGCATGGTGCCGCGAAATTTGAAACTTGAAAAAGGGTCCCGAAAGGTATCTCAAGAGTTCGAACCACACAATTTTGAAAGTGGAGTGAAACGGCCTGGATTTACATGGTTTTTCGGAACTTTTTCCAAATTCAGAGCTTTTGGGGCAAACCCTGGGCGGAATCCTATTCTTGTTACTGCTTGCTATTTTATAGAAATAGACTTCAGAAACAGACGAGCGCTCCATGGGGGATTCCAAAAAATTGTGAAAAAAACTCGAAATTTATGTCCAAAAGCTAGGATATCTTTTTCTGAATGGACTGGAAGTGTTACTGTACATGTATTGTATTTCCAGGACATCTTTGGCTTAGTCTTGTCTCTTTTGGTTTTGCTTGTTTGGAATGTTGCATTGCAGCTGCGTTGAAGGCTCTTCAAACTCCAATATGGACAGCACAGGGTTTTCAAGCACCTTATATCAATTGTCACCTTTTTTAAATCTTGGGTGAAGAACCTGTGCTTCCCAACATAACTAACTGTACTCTCTGTTTCACTTGTTCATGCCTGGTGAGTGCAAGGTGAATGCGGGCTGTGAGAATCATGTGACATTCACAATCAGCGTCGTGAGTGCAAGGTGAACTTTCTCTTTACCTCTACAATCTAGTATAGTGTCATTAGTATGGTGGAACCTGGGCCCTGTTGGTATCGTGGAACCTGGGCCCTGTTGGTTTTCTACCTGTGAGTGACCGCGTTCGTCGTACGTCTACTTGAGTAGTGTAGAACACTTTGGGGAGAGGAAGACGCAAATCTACGGTACAATATTTGGTGAAGACAACACGCACAGAGACAGCAGTGGTATACTCATGTGCCACACGAATGCCTCACAGTGAATTCAGCAGTACCATAGGACTTTGAAGTAATTATCATACAGTAATCTCCCGTAGAAGCACAGTCTCTGACATGAGCTCATTGTGTCCTCTTCGAAGAGCTATTCACGCATTCTTCGTTACAAGTTCGGGCTATTTATCCGGGAACAGATTTACAGTACTTGTACCATGTTATCTCTATTACACTGTCCCCCGTTAATTCCGCGGATTGCAGAATTTCTGCAGAATCCAGACGTGTCCGCAGAATTCAGAAAATCCCGCGGAATATTGCAGAAAAGAGAGAAAAAACTGCTTTTTCTGGAGACTTTCAATGTATTTTCACAGCCAAACTAACCTGCTTGTGACTTTCAAAATCAACTGGTAGTATATTTCAGAGCTTTTTTTTTTTTTTAACTTGGTAAACCGGCCTCTTGTACGGGCAGAATTTAGTAACACAGTGATACAATAAAAACAAGTACCAGTAGTTACATACATGGACCATACGAGAAAAAGCAATGATGACGAGGCATAAACAAGTGTCTAGTGCTGTATGGCAGCTTCCGAGACAGCGAGTCGAGCGGATGACTCAGCCACCTCCGGGTGCGAATACAGCCGTCGTGCACCACGCAGGCAAGCCACGCCTGCACGGAGAAGGGCGAAGCTGAACCTGCAGCGGATCCATGCCATCACTGCAGAGTATGGCTCACCAGATTTGTCGGAGACCATTGCAGCTATTCTCTTGAGGAGAGCGGCAGCAGCTCGACCAGTACCACCAGTTGCAGCGAAAACCACAGGGATGAAGGTTCCACGCTCGACCTCCTTGACGCGCTGTTCGTATCGCCTCCGTTTTTCACGTTCATGACGCTGGTAGCAAGCGGTGATGGAAGAGGATCGATTTGAGGGAGCAAAGGGGTTGAAAACCCGAATATCGAGAAAGACTCTCTCAAACCGACCTCCCCAAACACCACTCGCCGCAACATCAAGTCGAGCCTGGTCTTCTGTGGAGGCAGTCTTGTAGCGGAGCTGCTCACCAGAGAGCGGTTGTAAGTGTGGCTCGATAGCGACACTATTGGCGACACGTTTCAATAGCGAGGCAGTGATGTCCCGCACCTCATTGTGTCGAAGTGACGGGAAACCGCCGGTGCTGCATGTCAGGGCATGGGCTACTGTGAAGCTGGCTCCACAGACACAGGTTGACGGTAAGCGAGAAGGCCGCCAGCCATAGCGCAGTGCCAAACCATCGCGGAACTCGCTTTTGGATAGCACAAATCCATGACGGGATAGCGGACGACAAGTAAGCCAGCTGGAGGCGCCAGGCTCACTTGCCAACTGAATTGTGTGCTGCAAAGTGGGCGATGCGTCGGCAGCGAAGCCACGGATGTCGGTCTTCGCTTTCTGGCGGTGATCTGCACGCTGTGACGCTTTGGCTGAGGCAACGCTGGCAAGAGCTTCCGTCACACTGAAGTCATGGTCGAGGATGTTGGTGGTGAGCGCCGCTGTGATCGCGTGGGATGAGGCGTATTGGGTTGTTAGAGATGTTGGATTGACGATGCCCAGGCCACCATCCCGGCAAGGGAAGGCAAACAGCCGTCGCAGCTCCAGACTGACTTCTTCTCCAGTCAGGGCTGGCAGCAGCTTGGTAACAATGGCGTGTTCCAACTGATCAAGACCACTGGACGCATCCGGCAGAACACGACACAAGAATGTCCAGCGGCATGAGAGAGCACGAACAAAAGTAGTGTACGCTGCCTGGGGCTGGGTACGAGCGAAGGATGAGAGTGTCTCAATCTGCTTGCACCATTCATTGGCCTTCTCCTGGATGAACCCGTGGATGTAGTCGGGCGTGCCAATAGCGGAACCCAGGTAGCGGTTGCCGTCAGATGTTACTTGGATGCCAGTATCAGCGAAGAGGCGCACTGCGTCGTCGTAGGCATGTGGCTTGACCACAAGCACAGACTTCCGGGCATTGAGGTGATATCCGTAGGACGGACCTTCAGCCTGCAGCTTGTCCCACCACGATCGAATTGCTACCAGACGACCACCTGCAGATGAATCGTCCGCGTACCATAGCTGGCAGGTGTCCGGGGTTGCTACCGCTCTCACGAGTGGGAGGATGCCGAGGGCATAGAAAGGAGCTTTCAATTTTTTCGACCAGCATTTCGCATAATTTTGGTTCAGAATTTATAGGGACAACAAACTTCGGTGGGGTTGCGGAAATTCGACCTGTTTTTTTACGCTCATTTTCCTTGCAGAATTGCCGCAGACTAGAGAAGGATTTGCAGAATTAGCGCAGAATTTACTGTATTTAGCCCCAGAATTCTGCACGGAGTTTCTGATATTCTGCCGCGGAATTCACGGGGGACAGATTCAAGCGCAGTCCCCAATATGAATACAAGCGCAGGGCTTACATGACGTACATGTATATGGGAGAACTGTATGAATCATGTTCATGCATGTTTGACGTCACACAGTCAGTAGATCTACAGTATCACAGAGCCAGAGGTTGTGGGGCAAGTCTGTGATTGCCCAGATAAGAAGACGCTGAAGTGCACGTGTAGCAGGAAGTACAAAACTGCATTCACGGTACCTGCTTGGGGTCTAACTAATTACTTTGTCCTGGTACAGTATAATAAAAAGCAGGGAGTCTGATAAAAAGTAATAGCCAATGACTATGTACATGTACCAACTGGTTAATATAATTATAGTGGTTGGAAAAATAAGCCTGGGGCTTATAAAATTTAATGGAGATAATAGGGTATATGGACACACACACACACATGCAGTTTTGGCCAAATGTTCATCAATGTATTTAAAACAAGTATTATTCTGTTCAAATTCTGTGAATGTGTAGATATTGTCTATGCAAATTGGAAGGCATTCTGCGAGTTAAAAAATGGGGGTCTTGAGGGTTTTCAGAAATTCCGATATTTGAACTTCAATATTACAAGGAACAGATATGGGGACCTCCAAAATTTATCGCAGATTCTAAATCAACGTGATTTGCGAATTACATTGAAGACATTTTTTGGTGAAAAAGTGACCACAAAACTGTGGGGCAGTCTGGTGAAAAATTTAAATTTCAGGGTCCTTAGAGTTTGGGGCCTAGTCCAAAGAGAACCTCGGGGTAGGATGCATACCGGTAGCTGCATTCTTGCTACCGTATTTCCCCGTAAGTTAGTTCTCCCCAATGACTTAGTACCCCCTATAAAAAATACACTTTCCACTGCCGAGGTTATCACCCCGAAAGACAGTTCCCCCCGAAAGATAGTAAGTTCGTACCCGTCCTACATGTACAGACACCGTACAGTACATACATCATATGCACGGACACTAGAGTTGCGCAGGCTTCCCACTGCGTGTCATTTACCCCCGATAAAAAGGCACTCCCCGAAAGTTAGTACTCATGTGGCTGCTAAGTTCGAAAGTAAGTTAGTACGTACTAACTTACGGGGAAATGCGGTAGTATCTTAACCATCAAAGAAGGCATTATTAACAGTCAAAGTTCTCTTGGTAACATTTACATTGAACTAGGCAATGTCAAAAAGCGTCATAGGATTGATCACATTGGAAATGCTGGAAACGGAGGAATGTTTCATGAGAGTTTGTACTGGTATGTTTTGACAACTATTTTGCAGTCTCGTACGTTAAAAAAATTATGGATGAAGGTATTGTGAAGTTACAGCTATGAGAGCAGAGAATACTGAAAAAGAATATTTGATGCAATGGAGTTTGATTGGCGACGTGCCTAAAGGGGCCTCAGTGCAGCGGAGGATACTGGAGAATGTAAAACGGGGTTCAGAAACGGTAGTCGGAGTAAAAGTAAATGAAACAGAGAGAATACACACGCCATGTGAAGAATTTACCACAACAGAAAAACAGTACTGGGAGCTGTTGACAGATTGTTTCCCTGAAATGTATTGTATGATGATTTGCAATGGATGACATCATTCGCAACCACCGTCATGCGATCAAGCCAAGCCTCCACCACACCCTGCCGGCGGGGGTCCATCGCCTGGGCGTCGCTTTCTATCCTTCAGCTGGTCGAAGAAACGGCGTATGTCCTCATCAGACACAGTCTATACAGTACACCAGTCCCGAAACACACATGTACGCATGCACACGCCCATGCAAACATACAGTTGCGCTCCCTGAAATCCGACCCAATGTGCAAAACTGGCACCCTCAACTTGCACGGCCCTTGACGCCCTGGTAGTGGAATGAATGCGGCTGGACGTACACATGTACACCCACAATGATGTAATCGGAACTGGTCCAGGGCGCCAGCTTTGCACTTTGGGTCGAATTTCAGTGAGCGCAACTGTACATGTAGTAGAGTTTCAAAGCAATGCAAAGCAATGAACATCATAATACTTTCATTCAATCGCCTGCATGGACTGCAACATAATTATTGTACACGTTCTGAAGAAGGATTGCAAGCGCTGAGCACCACCACATACCTTGCCAGAGTCAGCAAATGGCTTGAGGAAGGCTGTCAGTTCAGATTTCATATTGTTGTACTCTATAAGCATAGACAAAATGGACGAATGCGTGTACTTGTATGAAATACTAGTACAGTCGTCCCTCTCTAATCCGGCACTTTATAAACCAGCACCCTCTATAAACCAGCACAATTTTCAGTAGCCAAATGTCCTCTTCATGCACATTGCAGCAGTAGATCAGATTTGTTAATCCAGCACCCTCCCTAATCCAGCAGATTTCCGTGGCACAAATGGTGCCGGATTATAGAGGGACCACTGTACGCATGAGAACAGGCATACACCAGGTTTAGCAGGATGGATGTACTTTTTCAAGCGCATACTCAGCCTACTCAAGCTCAACTGATGAAGGGCGAATTCCCCAAAACATTGTGTATCGAACAGGGAGTGGTGCTTTCTTCACGTTTGCAGAGTCGATTGTTCGATGGACTTCTCGCATGCTCTGGATGGTAGTTGTGTCAGTCAAGTAGGCGGAAAAGGTGTGAGCTCCAGTGTGGGGAGCAACCAACTTCCTTCCCAATATGTGCATGCTGTATGCTAAGCAGGAACATACGGGCCAAGACTCGTGTGATTCAACTGTTTTCCGCATAGATTAAGCAGCAAACCGAAAACCATTGATTGAAAAATACATTGCATCCAAACCCTAATGCAGGATTCACAAAAAGCCTTTTGACAATCACATGGTTGTGATGTGCAAAACGCGGATAGACAGAGAGCCAGATAGAGGGAGAGAGAAAGATGGACGGACGGACAGACACAGAGAGAGAGAGAGAGAGAGAGAGAGAGAGAGAGAGAGAGAGAGAGAGAGAGAAAGAGAGAGAGAGAGAGCACCCTGACCCATCGAAAAACTGCAGCTGTATGTTAGTCGCACAGACCTGTGCTCATTTCCACTTGCTGAACAACAGGTAGACTACTTAGTGCCTCAACACCCTGGTCTTCCAACGATCCAGTTGAATGACCCGACGGTGAGTTGGCCTGTCCCAGCTCCTCATATGCCGCTGTTGTGTCACTGGCATCCGGCAGGAACAAGATATTCAGCTCCTCGTACATTACCTGTGTAAACAAACAAGATACAGACACACCTACGCGTATGCACACAAGCATTGTTGCCAGCACAAAACAGTGCCGAGTGATACCAAGAGTGCATAACCGCCGGAGAGCATGTAACTCTGCATGGGTTAGCTATGGGGTCCACTGACAGCGAAAGCGCACGTCAAGTGGCGTGGTGTTCATATTATACATCCCCAGTCTGTCTCTGGGATGCGAAGCCCCATAAATGATATCTGCATGGGGGTGCTCATGCATGTTTGTTGTACTTTTAATATGGTTCATATTTCCAATTTTCGACACCCTGTACGTACAACAAAAGGCGACACCACGTAAAAATCATTTCTGGGGTCTACCCATCCCAAAGAGCAACTTGGAAAGAGGAGATCAACACGTTAGAATAAGTTAGAGCACACAGTGTAAAGTAAGTAGGTGGTGCGTAGCTGTATTTCAAGTACCGACATACCAAGCACTTAGCACAAGAGCACAGCTCCAGTCTCCAGTCCTCGCGGAAGTAACTGGCTTTATCAATGGTCTTGATGCCATCTGGCAGTGGACGACGCACTTGTCTATACTCCAAATCACATTGTCGCTCTGATGACTCGAAGGAAGAATCGAGAACATCAGTGCTTGCATCGGCATTGGCGCCTGCTGCGGCACTACCAAGATCAGCAGAGGAAGCTGAAGCAGATGCAGTGCTAATGCCAGTGGAAGTGGTGGTAGCTGTAGTGGAACCATTGGCATCTCCACCTGCATGCGTATCATGCAGATCGCTATGCATGGAGTAATAGTGCAGGAACGGACATCGCTTCACACAGGCATCGCACACCATCTCTTCATACTCATCAGGTACCGGGCGTCCAAGGTGCTATGGCAGTGAAAACGACAAAGAACACACGACCACCCACAACCACATATGGCCGCACACAACCACAAACACGGACAGACAAGCAACAAAGCACACACATACCGGTACATTGATTTCAAGGGCATTCCTACACTACTGGGGGGGGGGGGGGGGGTACTATACCTTTACCAGACAGAGCCCAGAGAAGCAAGAGAAATGCAATCAATTATACTAAGCACCATTACTACAATCCATTCCGAAAAAGATGATTATTTTGCTTCTGGTCATAAATAGGTCAGCAGTTGACCTTTTCAAAATTGTTTTTGCTGGGGGTGAAATGAATTTTAGAACGTTCGATTAGGTTCGTTCCAAATGGGAGTTGAAGAGAATTCGATTCGCTACTTCAAAGTGTCGAACGTTCGTCGATGCATGCGTAGGTACATGTACATACAGTGCCATGCTTGTACTGCAAATTACAATGTGTTATGTATATCATGCAGAGCTCAGCCAGCCACCATCGGCCAGAGGTCCCCATTACAGGTAACAGCACCAATTCAGAAAAGAGAGTGATTGCAGATTGTCCAATTCTTGGTTGTTTTACGAATGTGATGGAGTGCTTGTGTGGACATTTGCGGGGGCTTTATTTGTGACGAATAGTTCGTGAGTTCACCAAACGGAACGTACAGTTCGTCAGAATGTTTCGTTCGCCTCTCTTGGAGTTCGTTTCAGCCCTAGTTTTTGCCATGCACTGTGCTCTTCCAATTATGTTCTTGGTGTTTGTCCACTTCTACAAAAACTCGGATGTTGAGCCAATAGTAATATGGAAAGAGAAAATGACCTACCGTAGTAACGCACATATAGGCGCATGCGCCTGTATTCGGATATAAGCGCACTCTCACTTATAAGCGCATGCTCTTATAAGCGAAGCACTACCAAAATTATCACTTTGACACAATCACGGATAAAAGTCTGTAAACAGCATACAGGAACCATGAAACTGACACTACAAGACCTAGTCAAACACAAAGATTCTGGCAAACGAACTCTGATCGTGCATGCGCGTTTAGGTGAAAATATTTCATTTTTGAAAATTGGATTCGTAGCAAAAATTCACTTATAAGTGCATGTGCTTATATTTGCGTTAAATACGCCGTATAAGTTACTAGTTATGATTAACGCTAACATGGGGCTAGGTGTCAGGTCGTCGAATGTCTCAATATCCTTGTCAGTTTTGTGCCTCGTTGTCGCACTATCTGACTGTATGTTATCTCGTTACCTTGGTGGACTGTTAGGTTACGTTTGGTTGGTCACATTCCCAAATGGGAATCACTTGGAATCACTCGGAATCATTCTCGCCCGTTTGGTTGGTCAAGAAAGTGCGTTAGGTTGGTCACATTCCACATGATTCCAGAATGGGAATCGCTGAGAATGATTCTTTTTGGAGAATGATCATTCCACCTCACATGCTGGAATGAGCATTCTCATTCCGGAATCAAAAATGATAATGGCTGCCACGAGCCAAACAATGTAGCAACAGGTTCAAGTGCCTCAAGCCATCAGTCATAACTAGTAACGTATAGGTCCTTTTCTCTTTCCATTCTTCTACAAAAGGTGGATATATCCCATAGAGAAAGTGATGCCCCTTGACACCTTGGTGTGGAAGCGGTGCATGACTAGCTAGCGCTATAGTTTAGTGTAAGGCACAGATTTTGTTCCACTGGACCTTGTGTGTATGTATGTGTGTGTGTTGACAATGCTGAACGTAGCAACTAGTGAGACGCCATCAATGCCGTATCTGCATGTTTGGGGGGTGCTGGCTGGCAGCGATGAACTGCAAGCCCACCCTTACTTCAAAACCATCGGCAGCAACTGCTGCAATCGCTGCTTCAAATCCCGGGCTGGTTTTAACCGCCATAGCTGCAACCGTGGAAAACGTCTTGCTGCAGCCGATAGGGAATCACTGCCGCTGATCTGCATGCATTGCCCAAAGCGTTACCGGCGGCGGCGAGACTTGGCGAGGCACCAGAAGTCCTGCCAATGACGGTGCCCTCCGGGGGTGACATTGCCCAATGGGCAGTCATGCTATAGTAGTACTCAAGTAGTATAGTAGTGTGTGTGTGTGTGTGTGTGTGTGTGTGTGTGTGTGTGTGTGTGTGTGTGTGTGTGTGTGTGTGTGTGTGTGTGTGTGTGTGTGATTACCATGTATGAACGAGTACTCTGATTTATTCCGACTACGATTATTGTTGAAAAAAACGAGCGAGTAATCGAGTATTCGGTATAATTGTGTCACCCCTAAATTTGAGTTAACATTCCTTTTTTGAATCATGAAAGTGTTTGGAACATTATTCCTTGTTGATGCATTCAACGCGTTCTAGTCATTTTCACCTTCATGCTATTTTTGACCCGCTGCATGCCCTTTCCCCAACTTTTGTAGTGTGATGTAAAATGAAACCCATGATTTTCCCGGATCTAGTTGCCGTCGTTTACCTTTTTCCCTGAATCAACCCATGAAGAGGGAACGAAAACGCGGTTCAACCCTTTGGATACATTCTTCTAGACTGGCGTGGATTGCGTCAATGCATGTACATACAATACGTCCGGATTTGGAGCCGCTTCCAATTTGTTCTAAATTCTAAAACACTTCCTTTATTCTGCACATGCTGCAACTACAGTGCTGCTCAACGAAATCCAGTCGCGTCACTCAAGTTTGCGCCTTGCATCATTCCGCAGCCCAATGTTCGCAGGTCTAGAGCTGCGCAACGCCCGGCGTGTGCTTGAGTGACGCTACTGGATTTCATTGAGCAGCACTGTACATGTAAGTCAACCAGGGTCCTTGTGGTTGGTGCGCCAGTTGTTCTTTTCAAAAAGTTTTTACTGGCATAATTGTTTCTTGTCTCCATGTATTAACGCTATTCATTTATTCTCATCCCTGAATACTACTCATTAGTTACCCTGTACTTACTCTCTCATGGAACCAGTCTTCACATACAACGCATTGTAGCATTTGATCATCCACGACCTGCAGTAGAAAATGGAATCACAGGAGACATGACCGTATGGGGATAGCTCTCAGCACATTTATGGACTTCATTTCATACACCCGGGGAAAAGAAAAAAGGAGCATCATATTATAACACGTAGTATGTAGGTGGCCAGTGTCGGAACTATACATGCCAAGGCCAAGTAAAAAAAATCCTAGTTTATCGTCCCCGCCCGCCCCATTTTTCGAGGCCGCCCGGAATTTATTTTTATTTTTTAAATCTAGAATTTTGCCAAAAAGCTTGATTTTTTACGTCGGCTAAGGCTTGAAAACACAGCTTCGTCTTTCTGCCGAAAGTCCGTCTTCATCCTGTCGAGACCTCGACAGTTTTCCGTTCTTTCCGTAGTTGCGACTTTGTTGAGAAGCGACATGCCGTTTGTTTTGCTGCAAATCCGTCGCGGGTTGAAAGTTCTGAAGTCCTGGTATGGCTGTGTTGTCTCTGCGTCTTCAACTCTCTCGGACATTTTCACCCAGTTCAGCGCTGGCGAGTTGGACCATGGGGAGCGCCTTGAGGAGAGCGACGTTGTCTCTTGTGTCCAAGCTAGTGTTGGCGACACAAAGCAAGGTTCCAAAACCCCTGTGAGTCCAGATTCGCCAGTAGGCGAGACTGTCAGCGCTCTTGGGCAATACGTGGAATTCGTTATCGCTTGCCCTGAACAGGCAGCGACAGCGACAACACAGGAGAGAACTCCGTCTGGTGACGCTTTCGCTATGTTGATGGCTGCGTCGAAGACGCAGTGTGCTCTTCCGCCGAAATGGAACCCTGTCAACAAGAAAGCTGTGCTGAAAAATGATCTTCTGCTGTTCTTGGAGGAGAACAAGTTGGGCTGGGAAGAGGCGCTTGCTGGATCAGCTGGTGTGAACTTCGTAGGAACAATCAGTGATGCATTGTGGTATATCGATGGCAATCACCACACCTTGTCAAGTCGAGGTTGTGCAGTGCCTGCATTGTTGGAGAAGTTTGTTGGGTACAACACGCCGGAAGATCGCAAAAGGAGAAAGCGGGACCAGTCGAACCTGTGCCGCCAGAATTTGGATGCGTTGTTGTCATCCCTGTTCTTCTTGGCTGGCTGCTCCTACAGGAAGCACCAGCACTGGAAAAGTGTCCGGGAAGCTGTGTTGAGACTTGCTGACAACTTCCGCAAGTATGCTGCGTACCTGAAAGCGCATCTGGATACAGTCTACACCAGTGAAGCCAAGCGTACCTGCGTGAGAACTGACGTGGATGAGCTGAAGGTGATTGGGGCGACTCTAGTCGTGAAGCCAACTCTGGGTGCGAGATATAGAAGTCTGCACGCCGCTATATCTGCTGCTGAGGATTATGAACACATCCTGATTGAGGACCATTGTCCTACTGAACATCGCCGGAGACACGAGTACCTGGAGGGGATAATTGTGCCCGTCAAGTGCGTTCTGTATTCGTACACTGGCAGCAAGGCGCATGTGCATTTGATCTGGCGTATTCCAGAGTGTGCTGAGGAATCTGAGCTCCTGCAAAAGAATTCCGCCATCCAGCAACAGCTCAAATCCTGCATGCCAACATTCCACACTCGCATTATGCGAAGGGAATTCATCCATCTGTTTGGCTCTGTGACGAACACCAAGCCTGCATTTCTGCGGGAGGTGTACAGAAGGCTCACGGGAGATGCGAGTGCCAGTACAAACGCAGACCAAGCAGCAGTGGACAAACGAATTGCAGAAATGTTCGAAACAGAGGATGCAGACCTCATCTGGGATTTGCGCACTGTGAACAGCAGTAGGCCCGAGTCATATACTGCTTTTCTTGAGCAATGCCAGCAATACATTGAGAGCTCCGTGGAGACTGCAGTTGATGACCGACGGCATGACAATGTGGAAGAAGACAACACTGTCATTACTCACCTTGCCAAGGCCTTGAGCGTCAGGGATATGCACGAGGAGGTCACTAAGCGTTGCCCTCCAGACACACCCATCCCGTCAGTGCAATGGCTCCGGTATCAGTTCTGGCCGAGAAATCCTGCATTGGCTACAGCTCGCCACTACACGGGCAAACTCGAAGTAAAATTCATGGTTCAATCACGTCAGTTCCGGACAGCTCACATTGACTGCCACTACGCCAGCGCTCTGTTTCGCTATGAACGGGAATTTGCTGTGCAGTTTCGTGATCATGTGTGCTTTGTATGCCAAGATGACAAGCACACAATCAAAGTTGGAGAGCCTGGGCATCCTGTGGCAGCAGTAGATCGAGGCAAGCCGGTTCTGGTTGGGCTGAATGAAAAACTGGTAGTTTCGGACCACGATTTCACGAAGTTCAATCTCACACCAAGCGTGAATCTCATTGTGGATGTGCCAGAATCCATTGATGACTCCTTCTATCGCGGAACAGTCCACGTGGGCTTGAAGGACTGTGTATTTCAACATTCCTCTCCATCGCGCCATGGTTGCGAGCTCCTGAGTATCCTGCAGAAAGGCGATGTAAAACCTATCCTCTGCATGTACACCGATGGCGGGCCCGACCATCGTCCAACCTACCTCTCCACGCAGTTGTCCCTCCTGTCGCTGTTCATCAAGCTCGACCTAGATTATGTCTGTGCTGTTCGAACACCCCCGTACAACTCTTGGAAGAATCCGGTGGAGCGCATCATGTCGATCTTGAACATCGCTTTGCAGGGTGTCGGTGTAGTTCGGAATGAGACCACTTTCGAGAATCAACTGAAAGGCTGCAACAACATGAAGGACATCAGGAATGCTGCCGTGAAGACCCCTGGCCTGAAAGATGCAGTGCTGGATGCAATGGAAGATATGAAGATCTTGATTTGCTCGCTGTTCCAACGCCTTCGCCTGACGGGTGTACCATTCCAGTGCTTTCATGCTGCCACGGACGAGGAGGTTGAGGCTTTTCGTGACACCGTCAAACTCATCGACCCGTCACTGGATACCAAGAGTACCACCAAGCAGTCCATTTCAAAGAACAAGGTACTTCTGACATTCCTGGAAGAGCACTGCATTGCCCGGCATTACTCCTTCACCATCCTGAAGTGTGGCAAACCAGCATGCTCAGTGTGCAAGCCTCCGCGACTGCCAGAGGATGTCTTCTCGAAGCTGCATCACCTCCCAGACCCTGTACCTGATGGCGAGCGGTACAAGAGCTTTGATGCTGTATATGGCGAACCAACATCGGAGAAGCACAGGCCATCTCTGGTTGCAGCAAGCCAGTCAGCCTCTGGTGGTCATGGCATGCCATTCCCGCCCAGCGCCCAGTATGCCAAGAATGTCAAGGAGGTCATCAGGTGCTCCGAGTGTGGCAAGCCTCGTGTTCTGTATGCCAAGCAGAGCGTCAAGTCAGCAGCACGTGTGGAACTGGTCGCGGCCTTGGAGACCCTGAGCTTCTCCTGTGGCAGTCATCTCACGGATGTAGCTTGCGAAGTCACCAGTGCCCTGGCTTCCGTGCACGTCAAGGGAAATCTCACATGTGACAGTCCTATTGAGATCCCGTACTACTCTGCTGGGTATCCCACTGTATGCTGCTACTGCGCTTCAGGAGAGGGTCTAGTCAATAATGCCGATGCGTATCCTGTGTGTGGTGCTTGCCAGGAGTCTGGGAAGAGCGCCATGAAGAAGCGTACCCGCACGCATGTCCCTCAGGGGAAGAAGTGAATTGTATTCCAACATGTTCCCTTTATGACTGACTATTGGTTACTGTCCTGACTGGTTCTTTCCCTTCTGCAGCTTTCTATCATTTATCTGGTGGTCTGTGTGAACCAAACAGTATTGGGGTTTGTGTCTTATGAGTGGAGTGACAATCTGTCGATCCAAAGATTTTGCATGTAATTGTTTATGTACATATAACTGTTATAGCATTGTGTATTCCATACACTACCACTATTCTGTTGCAGATTGTTGCACATGATGTGTCATTGTTTACCAAGAACTATACTAGTCTGTAGCACATCAAAAAATAAAAAATAAAAATAAAATCCGCCCTCCCTCCCCGATTTTTGTGAAAAAAAGGACGATAAACTGGGATTTTATTTTACTTGGCCCAAGACTTGTGAAAAAGACCGCCAGAAAAGAGGACAGTACATGTACGGTATTCTCTGGACTATAAGCCGCATTTTGAACATTCAAAATTCACCCAAAAAGGGACGGGGAGGGGGGATGCAGTGCGGCTTATACTCCGATGATCAAGTCAACGGTGATAAATACGGTAGATGTCTGTATCTCGTGGCAAAAACAATAGGGGTGCGGCCTATACTCCAGAAAATACGGTACATGTACATGTACTTTCAAGGTCCTTTACAGTACTGTAAAAGCCATTATTCTAACGAGCCGCATATATAATGACTTCCCAAAATTGACTAGTTTACGTGTACCAAAGGCAACGATTCTCACTCAATCTCAACGCTCAATAGGACAGTATATGTATAGATTTCTATTTTAACGACAGATTTCTCCTCGTTAACTCGTTAGAGTTAGCACTTCGTTATATATATATGGCTTTTACAGTAATCCGGTGACAAGGAAGCCAAACAGAATGGCCTTGAAGCATATACCAAATGTACATTGAACATTTGTACTGGCATCAAAACAGAGAACACCCGCAAATACACCGGTGGCTGACTTACACTGTCATCCAGTGGTTCTAAGTCAGGATACGGCCGATCGCAGGTACAGTACTTGCCAAGGAAGTTGTGATTGTACGTGTTGTTCTCATTCTCAGGCTTCTTGTCCTGTCTCGGAAAACAATGGAGCATGCAATAGGCAAACCGTACGTGGAGTCCAGCATTCCCACCAGTAAAGCAAACCACACTATCTTTTTTGAAGTAGATTCAATGACTTGCAAATACATGCACATGAATATGTGAAGAACTAAGAACAACCACCATTTTGTTCTCCAAAATTGTGATTGATATTACACCATTCCCCAGCTTACAAAGCTGAGTACATGACCACTACTGAAGTACTATTTCGGCCCAAAGCACAGACAATAGAAATAGCCCAGCTGCTTTTAAAGGAGGGGGAGTGGGACTAGATCAAGGCTGATAAGTTCAGTATGATCTACAACAGTGCGAGAGGTTAGACTTGCCATGTTGCGTGCGTTGTGCACAGTTCCATCCACCGGAATACCTGCACTGGCACGTGTTGCGTACAGAAGTGCATGCATCAGGGAAACACCGTATATTGACGAATACGCTGAAGTCGTTCACAGGTAGGAAATCCCCAACCAGAGGGTGGAAATTACAGAGTGGTTGCATCAATGATACACTGTGGTAGTTGTGGATGGAACAGCCGAGAAAAATTACCAACACACTTACAGGGTATAAGCGACAGCGGAAGTCATCAAACCGAGAGTTGCCACAATCGCAACAGAAATCTCTGAAGAGAGAGAGAGAAAGAGAGAGGGGGAGGGGGGGGGGGGGAGCACGCACACACATACACAGACACACACAAATTATCATGCCATCAATACTCATCACTAAGCTTGGACACTAAACAAAACACACGTACCAATGTAGAACTGGTTCAGCACACAGGACGGCTAAAAGCTGTGATCCGACTTACCGTTTAGTGTAGAGTTCAAACACCTCATGGCCTTCATGGCACACTAAACTGCAGGCCAAACACATGCCGGCGGCTTTAACACCGGGCATTCGTGTTGGAATGCATGTTGCGCAGGCAAACACCGCTTGCCGTGCAAGAGCACCCTGTCAAGAAAAATAAGCAACAAAGTGGGGTCAAAATCTATCAGGTTATCTACAAAAATTACTGATCCTGCCCATCCATGGATTTAATAAGAGATCGGGATTTGTGGAGACAGAAAGTAAAGCTCCCACAACTGATTTCTCCAGAAAACTTGCGGAATGTATGTATGTATGTATGTATGTATGTATGTATGTATGTATGCATGCATGCATGTGCATGTGTGTGTGTGTGCGAAGTATCAACTCATGATATCCCCAGAATATAATATATACACGTCTCCATACTAGTACATGTAGAACGTTATCCACGGGTCTACAATTATAGTAGTACAGGCCAGAATGACACAATTAGTGTCACATGCCTCAGTCTAAAGTTAGAATTCAAAACAATTAAAGTCAGTATTTCATTGGGACACAGGTATATACAATGCAGTCACTGTTGCCCAGGTATCTTTTTGTACAATTTGGCACCTGCACCTGCATCTGCTGCACGTGTTGGATTAGACTGCATGAGTGCTGGAAGGTGTCTATTGACTAACTTATAACCCGACTGGGGGTATGTTTGTGGCTGTAAGCTTTACGTTGCTCTGGTCAAGCAATCTCCTGGGGCGCCATGCCATGCTGTGCGCCGCAATGACTCAAACCAACACGAGTGAAACATATTTCTGCATTGCTTTGCATCACTCCAACTCCAGATCAGGAACTGTGTGCATGGCATCATGAGAACGTTGCTGCCAGGGAGTCGTAAAATACCGGTATTTTACGACTCCCTGGTTGCAGCTAAACTCTGATGCGGCAATGCAAGCTGTGTTCTTTTCTGATCCAGAGTGGCTAAACGAGCTGTGCTGCTCCAATTCAGTCGTGAATTTGTGTTCATTGTACTTGAATAAGGCATGTTGTTCCTCGGTGAGAGCGGTTATATGACCATCATGTACCTCAAGGGGCTAGGGGACTTCTCAAAGTTCACGGAGTAGATAGATGCGAGATGCAGCATAGAAAGTGGCAACCAAGCCCAACCGATCCCTTACTTGGTGTTTTATTTATAATTTTTTTAAACCTCATAGCTCAGGGCATGCTCAAGACTCACTCGACCAAGGCTTATGATGGTCCTCGCACCACCATTATTGCTCAGATGTTTTGATTTTTGCCAGATTGTTATGCAAACATCACTTGTGTGCATCTGGATGACATCAAGAGTGCATAAACTAGAGTGTGCAACTGTGCACACCAGGCTTGAAACAGGGCAGCTCGTGCATTACGTCACCCTGCTGAGGTCAGCCAAGCCGCAACTTGCGTACAACTCAAATTTTCATGTTTCAAAGCCCGGAATTACCGGAAATCAGCCAAGTTTGCATGAGTCTGTTTTAGAATTTCGGCGTTTTCGTGTGACTCTGTCCCCCGAGGATTGCGCGACTACGTGGCCGCGCCATTTTTCGCATAATCGAGCAAAAATCGCATTTTCCTACAACTTCCGCGTTGACGCCGCATAATCCTTGATTTTTTCATGCGGATCATGTCCACAGGTAGGTACGTCCGTCCGCGCAATCACTGGAGTGCCGCGTTTTCGGTCAAAGTCCGCGCTCGGAACTGGTGGGTATCGTACATGCACAGTGTACTAGTGTGTAAACAGTAATGTGTACCATGGTGTGCAGAGTGCAAAGTACAGCATGATTGTGTAGACCATGCATGGTAGACAGGTGAACACTGGCAAGTGAAATGGTGCATGCCGCGTTTCGTGGAGCAGCCCGGTAGTCTACATGCGTCTGGTTCACAACTACCTGATTGTGGGATATGCAGAATACTAAGCTAGAACTAAAAAATACAACGTGTAGCACTGCACCGAGCTTGCTCCAGCATGCTTGCGCAGTCACACTCCGCTCCTCTTCGCCGTGAGTGAATCTGCTGCTTGTTCGTCAGTTTAGTTGTGGATTGGTGGTGATAGAAGTGATAGTCGAATCGTACAGACAGTAGTCTTTTGCCATGATCAGAACAATGTTGCCAAAGAGGGACGCCTCGAAGAAAGCTAAGTTTGTAATCGCAAAGGACCGAGCGAAGAATTACTTCGATTACTACGAAGACGGAGGAAAGTTGTTCTGCAAAGTTTGTAATTAGGAGGTCCACTCTGGAGAACCATCTCAAGAGCGACCACCACAAGGCGCAGAAGAGAAAGTTGGAGGACGCTGGTGGAGATGGACCAGCTGCTATACGGCAGAAACCCCTCACCTCCTCTTTCCAGTGAGCGACTTGCGCCACAGAAGAAAAGATCGACGTTTGTAGCGAGTGGGTATCAATGCTAACTGCCGCCAACATCCCACTGTCGAAAACTGACCATCCGAGAGTGAGAGAGTTCCTGGATAAGAGGGTCAAGAACGATGGTGCGATTCCTGGTGGAGATCGGCTGCAAAGGCACTACCTTCCCCTTCTATATCAAGCTGAGCGTGATGCAATGAAGGCAAGCCTGACAGGGAAGGATATAGCCGTTGTGCCTGATGAAACGAGTGAAAACAATGGTCGCTACGTCCCCACCATTCTCTTTTCAACCATGGAGAAGCAAGAGGATGGCAAGGTGGACTTCAGAGTGGCTGATCTTGTCTTCCTGGATAAGACTAACCATGGTACGGTGGCCCAGGCTATTATCCAAACCCTCCAGTTATATGACATCAAGTTCGAGCAGGTAACCGTTTTCAACACAGACAATGCCAGCTATATGAAGAAGGCGTTTCGCGACATCCTGGGGCCATTATTTCCTAATGCTGTCCACATTACCTGCCTGGCTCACGTTATGAACCTGGTAGCCGATGCGTTCAAGACGCCATTTCAGGACGTGAACAACTTTATCAAGAAGTTTAGTCAGATGTTCTACATAGCTGGGGGCAGGAAGCACAGGTTTCTGAAGCACCTTGCAGACCAAACAGGTCGAGCAATGAGCATGGCCCCTAATCCCATAGCTACACGCTGGGGATGCTGGTACGATGCAGTCGAGTACCATGCCAAGCACCTGCAGCACTACCAGGCCTTTCTGACTGAAGAGATGTCGGATCATGCTCCCGCCTCTGTACAGGAACTGCACGGTATTTACAACTTGGAGAGCAAGATCACCGTCATCGAACTACAGCTAGCGTTTATCACAGAACACTGCAAGAAGTTCACTGTGTTGAATGACACCTTCAAGTCCAGAATGCCATGTGCTATGAAAGTATTTGACACACTGGACAGACTAGCACGAGATCTTGAAGGCCACCACTACCTGCTGATCGAGAACGTTCCGAGCCTGGACGATGCTAACCTTGATGAGGACATCAAGCTGGAGCTCGTTGATCGCTTCAGAGAAGCCTATCAGTTGGCTCATGAAAAGCTCAAGAAGTATTTGTGCAAAGACCATCAGCTTCCGCTGATTTTCTGAAGCAGGTCAGGGTGTTTGACCCGTATGCAACTCCCAGACTTGCCAAGGATGTCCGGCAGTACTCTGCTATCCCCGGATTCACGAGCACTCCAGCCACTGAGCTCAACTCCTACTTCGACAAGTACGCCCTTGAGTTCATAGCCTCCCATGAGAAAGACGAGAAAGCCGCTGACGTGTTCTGGAAGTCGTGTGGTGATAGCCTGCCAGCGCTGAAAGCCCTCGCAAATCGCTACCGAGATGTTGTCACGCACTCAGCTGATGCTGAGAGAAGTTTCAGCTAGTACAACCTGTTTTTTTCAGAGCGCCGACGTTCACTGTCCCAGAAGAATATCGTGGCCATTGTGTTCTTGTATTTCAACCAAGGCGTTGAGTACAATGCCTTTGAGTGAACAATGCAGTGATCATAGAGATCTCTCATCTGTGATTTGGTGACAGGCATATTATCATGCATGTTTGTACACCTGTCTTGATATTCACCTTCTAAGTTCTTTTGAAAAGTCCCGCATAATGATGCATTTCCTGCATAATGCTTGCATAATTGACTGTTTAGGCCCCATAATTATGCGAAAATTTGAGAGATTTGCCCGCGCAATTCACGGGGGACAGGTGACTGCGTGCACTGCGTACATCCGCTGGCAAGAAAATTCACCAGGCTATCCGTATAAAGTAAAGTAAAAAAAAAAATCAGGAAATACTCAGTGACCTGCACCACCGTGACTTGTTACGCAACTTTTCACCGTACACATGACTGACCATGCCGTCAGAAATGACGTACTGCACGGATTACACTCCCAAAGGAACCACCCCGAGTTGCACACTCTGGTTTATGTACCCTTGATGACATGTATAGAGCTGCCACAGGCGTGGGTTGCCGTTCTGTCCCCTACGAATCACGATTCCACGGATGCAAAGTTTCCGTGATTTTGTTGCATGAAAACATCGAAAGGCTGAGCTTGCATCACATGGTCGAGGTCTAGCCACTCCCGAGTCCGTACATATGAGTAGCAGGCACCTTACTTGAGGACTGAAGTGCATGGATTTCATGACGTACATATCCTTTTCACTCTCTCAACCATCTTCTTTATGAAAGACGGACAATTTTCTGGTAGGCAAACCGGTAGATTGGCCAATCAACTTGCAAGTTTACCAAAAACTGTCGCAAATGCCCCGCAAATTGTGCCGCGATTTTCTCCGGGGACAGGATGTTTGACTGGACTCGAATATACTGCAATGCTATAACTATAGCTGGCTACAATACTACAGTCTCAGTACCGTGTGTTAAATGAAGCTCAGTCCTTAGTATAGTCAAGAGTACATAACCCCCCCAGAGTGTGCAACTCCCACATACCCTGTTGTCCCGACAGAATTTCAAGTTGACGTCATTATTTATGACGCAATGCTCCTTGCAGCAGTGATTTACAACATGTGTACGGGTGTCAACGCATCACACGTTTTTCTTTGCAATAATTTGTACAGGATTGATCGGCTTCGGTCAACCACAGGTTCCGGATTCGTCTGATAATCCGTGTACAGTGCGCATTGCATCGTCAAAATGACGTCAACTTGAAATTCTGTCGGGACAGCACCCATAGTGGAGTTGCACACTCTGGGGGGTTATGTACTCTTGGTATAGTGTGGTGACCTTTTTTGTTTTGTTCTGCTAGAAGTTAGAGAACCAATACAAGTACAGATCTCCAGCAGTACAGGTCCGGCCCCCTTCGAAAAGTATTACATGTACTATAGTACAATCTACACATTTCTTTCACATCCCTCCAACATGTGATGTGGAATATTGTACAATGTCGAGTCATGTCATGTACATCTGTTTACATTAATTTTTGATTTTCATCTTTACATACCTTTGGGTAGGTGCAGTTTTTGGCATCGCTAGCACCCAAGACAGCCCTAGCTTCCGCCTCTCGAGCAGAATTTTCCAGCAGTACCTCATCTAGGGACACAGTCCTCTCTTCCTGGGGCTGTTCGTCAGCCATTCTCAAGAACAAGTTCTTTCACGATCGTTGCTTTGAAGTTACAGTTAGTCGAAAACGTGCAAGTAAAAATGCAAAATCAAAATGCATATCAAGCATGGCTTTTTACACCTTCCCGCCACGAGCAGCATGCACTGTACCCAAAAAAACAAAACGATGATGTAATCATGTACATGTATACAATCATGATTCTGATTGTGAGTCGAAAAATTTCATTCTGACCCAGCTTTGCAAAATTGGTAACAGCGTGAAGTATCTCAGGATCATTCTTTTCTGTTCAATCCGCCAACTGATAGGAGTGCCATGGTGGTAGTGTCAATGACTATGTCACCCTGACGGTCGTCTTTATCCATCAAATTATAACATTTCAGTCTGAGCACACAGCTAGCTGTAGTGATTCGCTTACGACACCCGTGTAGCAAACTTTGCCAAGCTTTCACCATGTCTGAGCCCATGGATATTCCTGAAGACTCAAAGCAAGATGTTGCAGAAGAAATGCTGGATGACTCTGAGGGTAACATGGCTGCGGATGGCTCTGAAGGGACAGAAAGTGCTCCGAATGTCACAGATAAAATACCTGTGCCAGATCCTCCGAAAGTTGAACTATCTCAGGACGAGGTGAGTTTTATTGTCAACAATGGTTATGTTCAGCGACATTGGCCATAACTAGCGACAATGCTCTACGTCTCTGCTAATTTTCGTTCATTCTTTTTCCCGTAGATGCGTCGACGGCGCCTTGAAACGCTTGCTAACAAATCTGTTGTGCAAGGGACTGCGCCAAAGGTTGTCAAGTTGGACGACAGCGAAGCAAGCTTCAAGTCTGCATCATCGTCTATAGGCTCGTCATCACTGCCAGTATCAAGTGTACAGGCCATTCCCAAGAGGAAAAATGTCGCTGTAGGTTCCTTACTGTGTATGTTGTTTTGTAATGTCATCAATATCACAACCCTTCATTATGACAGTGTATTGTCATGCTTCTCCAGTCACTACCCGTTTCCCCGCCTGTTGCAGTGTTGGCATCCACGGTTTACTCTAGGCTTGGTCATGGTGACCTGGACTAGCCGATGTTGGACAAATAGATCTTAAGTTACCTTGCTGTCCGAGATTCAAACAGATCGTTGGTCTTGGCCGCGCCTCCTACTCCTAGTCGGTTGATAAGGCGTTCGAGCACCCATCAACACGTTCTACCTGGCCCGTCAGCTGGTCAACTGCGTGTACTAAGGCAGATACTGCTGTTTCTGAGGGAGCCTGCAGTACCACAGCAGCTACAACCAACACTGGGTTTCGGCTTCCTGATACGGCGGCAGAGCCATGCTGGCCCCTCATCTTTTCCATGCCCTCTTGAGATGGGTTGCCAAGTCCATGACCTGCCTGGACCGTTTCAGGTGCACTTTCATGCGCTAGGCGTACCGCTCTGAGGCAACTGCCTCCAGAAACTGGTCACAGACTAGGTTTTCCCGAGTCTCCTCAGGCATGGTTTTGTAGTCTTGCCTCGCCAAACTACAGTACTTAGCTCATCTTTCGGCAAACTGAAGTCTTCGTCTGGCTGTCTGCGGCAACCCCAAAATGAGGTTTTGTACAGGTGGGTGCAAATCGCACAGTTAGGGTTCAGGTGCAGGAATGATTGACAAAAATGTTCTTGCTCCATCTCGGAGCCGCATGGTTAGGTTCTGGGCCTGTTGGGCTTCATTCCGGTTGTTCTCATCAGTGCAATGGTTGAACTACTGAATGTACTCCAATCATTCTGTTTTTCGGTGTATGCCTACTCCGGCATGATTTGGATAGGCGCCCGAGCTGGAGCGGAAGCCCCAGCTTGAGCAACCTTTTTCACCTGGATGACCAGCAAAATTCTGTTCCTTACATGGTATAAGCAGTCAAAGACCCGAAGGCCCGCCTGTGTACCATCCAGACTATCTGGAGACCCTATTGTGATTTCATTTGAGTATGTTGACTGGATAGTGTCCAGTATGGATGAACTGTATGTTGGCGTATGCCATGACTTCTGTCACATGTCATAGAAGAATGGGTTCAGTGTGAGTAATCTTTTTCATTGTAATGCATGTACACCAGGTAGTCGTAGCATCTTTGGGAGATGATGTGAGACCATAGCATCCGATTTGTGTAATTTCTTGATTATAACCGGTGGGTGGTTGGATTCGGAGTGGATGTATAGTGGTGTGTGTATCCAGGCTTTCTGTGTGGCTTGCGGTATGCCGGGGTGACATGGATTGTGTCCATGATGTAGGACTTAGCACCAACCAGCTGACTTGGTTCAATTTCTCCCTACAATGATCGTTCATGATCACAACCTCTGTTCACGCTACATCATGTAGACAGATGACGATGTAGTATAGTCCCAGGTGTCGCCTGAAGCTGGAGTGCAGCTTACCCAGGTAGTGTGACAGGTTTACTGTGATATACTACTGTTAGCACTTGGCAGTGTGTCAAAGCCAACTTGACACAATCTCACATCTCCAGTGCCCGCTACCTTCCTCTGCATGCTTTCTCCCTAGTTCATCGTGTGTATTCCCCAGTGAGTTTCATATGTCATATATAGTTGTCTGATGATTGTAAGAGCTCAGAGTCACAACTTATTTCTTGGTTCACTGTCTTCTGATGTTTTCTGATGATCGCTCAGTGTGTGAAACTCAGAGTGAAAAACACTTTTTTTCCGTCCTCTTATTGTTTGAACTAGCTCTGCCTCTCGGTACTGAGCACTTTTTTGGCCAGCCTGGAACCTCTCTGTTTTATTTCTTGGTTCACCGTTGCTCTGCGACTACTGTGTCACTGCTCCATCCCTGATGGCAAGCACTCTCTCTCTCTCTCTCTCTCTCTCTCTCTCTCTCTCTCTCTCTCTCTCTCTCTCTCTCTCTCTCTCTCTCTCTCTCTCTCTCTCTCTCTCTCTCTCTCTCTCTCTCTCTCTCTCTCTTCACCACTGTAGACATGAATCTTGCGTTGTATATCTATATCTTGAATAGTATATCATCATGTTCTGTCTTGCTGCTCTTGCTCTTGATTTCAGGCATCTCCAACCCAATCCTCGCCTTCATTCCGTTCACAGCAGGAAACTACAGTCCAACTGTTGTCACGGCTATTCAGAGTTGATGTTGGTGTAAGTAACACTGCGCTCGCTGTGATAATAGAGAGGTTCTGCGAAACGAACGTTTGCAACAACTTATGCATACTTTGGAACTTTGTGCGGACAGTCGCGATTTTGAATGCAAATGTAGTTTCACGACTCTGTTTTACACGCTTGCTTGTGGGAGTGGTGATCGCTCTGTGCCATACTTTCATGAATGTGTTCAGAACATTATTTTCTTGAGGTATTTCCATAATTTTCACTGCTGATGGCGCGCCTATTTCCGAGAACTTTCGTCTAGAACCTTTCTCCTGATTCAATGTACTTTCAAGTTTCTGCCTGTACTCTGTGTCTTTTAATCTATGGAGTGTAGTGGCGCATCCTGTTTAGTACTCTTGCATCCACGGCATCAGAACAGCACTTAGAATTGTTTTGGTATCATAATACATGGACACACACGCACATGCCTGCACAGCTGCACAATATTCATGTGGCCATTTGTTCCACTGTATGTCATTGAAGGTCATTGTGAACAAATCACCTTCATATGTTGCTGCTGCTGCTGTTGATGCTGCTGCTGCTACTGCTGTCATCGTCGTCGTCGCCGTCGTCATTGTTGTTGGTATACTTCTGTGTTGTACAGGTTGCATCACCTTCAGTCACACCGGATGAAGCAGTGGTCCAGCTACCACGTGTAGCATCCTTGCTGGAGGAGAGCTCCATGTTCAGCAGTAAGTGTCTATCAGAAGTACAGTGTGTGTATGTGTTGTGTTTGGGGCTGCATCTGTGCGTGTAGCACATCGATGCCTAATGGAGCACAGAAGTGAGAGCATCGGCCAAGTTATTTTTGGTTTGTGCCCACCCTGGCGAAAAAGGAGAAAGGAAACATGATACAATGCATTGGTGTTAGGCCTGAGCTCAGAAAATAGGGAAGCTTTGCCTTGGTACCGTTTGTTGCAACAGAACCCAGTGCTGGAAATGGAATAATATGCTACGTATTCCTTTAGCAGTCGTCTCGGAGAACGAAGTTCGATATGGCTATACCGAAGACACATTAGGCATTTTGCTAACACGCTACCATAATGATTTCATATATTGAAGTAGAACTCTGAATCTGACTCTGTTATTTTTGCAGGTAATACCGTATTTTAAAGCAACATGATAGTGTGTTGCATTGTCTTGTCATCTTTATTGCACTTATAAATTATTTCGATTTCTGGTAATACCAGGGAGTGGTAAGATGCGGTATTTTACTACTCCCTGGTAATACTGATACATGTCAATAGTAAAACCCAGCTATTATGAATTTATTGTAAGGCTGTGAGGAATTGATGACAATTGCTGTGTTGCCTTCAATGTGTGCTATGCCTTGCGTAGATTCAAACGACATGCTCTCTATGGTATTATCTGAGCGACTCAGTCTTGTTCCAGGGACATCCAATGCTCTGTCCCCCAGAGATGTGGTTACTGGCGTGAAAAAGCCGAGTCAACCAGTCTCCCAGGTAATACTCGCGCGTTTGTCACTTTTCACCTTGCCATTCCTGCACTTCAAACTTCGATTCCATGACGAACGTTAGGGTGGACATCTGGCTCAGCCATGCCTTGATATTATTGTGCTCCATTCGGTGTATGTCTGTTTCCTTCAGGGTCAAGGAGCTGTAAGCCAATCACCACCCAAAAAGTTCGTCGTCTTAGGATCATCTCTACCATCACAATCAAACCTCTCTTCGTCATTACCATCGTATTCGCAAGGCAGCGTGTTGACGCATAGTCCACGTGGTGCAGGTTGTGGTGGCCGGGCTGAGCGACTAGGGTACCTCATTGACAGTTATGAAGCCATTAACTTAGAGTTCAAGGCAAAGGTACATGTGATGTATGTTTGACATGTGATGTATGTTTGACATATTTGACATGTGTGTGTGTGTGGGTGTGTGTGTGTGTGTGTGTGTGTGTGTGTGTGTGTATGTGTGTGTATGTGTGTGTGTGTGTGTGTGTGTGTGTGTGTGTGTGTATGTGTGTGTGTGTGTGTGTGTGTGTGTGTGTGTGTGTGTATGTGTGTGTATATGTGTGTGTGTGTGCGTGTGTGTGTGTGTGTACATGTACCTGTGTGAACGTGTGTGTTTGTGTTTGTGCGTGTGCACGTATGGGTATGTGTGGACTTGCGGAAACGGCCATGGGTATAATGAACTTCTTGCTGTCGTGTACCTTGGCTGGTCGTTAGCTGAGCCGTTGTAAGGTGATTATATGTGTATTGGTATGCAACTCTACACGGTTTTAAAGTAATGACAGCATAGCTCTTTTTTTCCCCCTCGTGCTACATTGTTATGTTGTCTAGGCATCCACTGGGCCAGTTCGAAGTACATTGGAAGACTGGAGGTCTATTGTAGTGCGGTACTCTGTGCTGGTATTACGTGGCCATCTGGATGATGACAGTACTCACGTGTAAGTTTGCACCGATTGCACTAAGTACTAGTTGCGCCTTTGAGCTTCCTTCTTGGAGTGCACATTGTTTGTAGAACCAATATTGCATCGCGGTTGGTATTGATAGACTACGCACTCGTCTGTGGCGTGTGTATTTTCTTACACCATTCGACTCGGCGCCCTAAACCCTACGGACCCTAACTTTCGGCGCCCTAAACCCTACGGACCCTAACTTTTAAATATTTCACCGCACTGCTAGTATCCCGTTAATCTTCTGTGTGTGGGTGTGTGTGTGCGCGCGTGTGTGAAACGGGATTGTGAACATGTGTGTTGCAGGAACGGTTTGATGGATTCTGTTCTTGTGCCTCATCTTCTGGAGCGGTATGGCGAGACGGGCCTTCCTGGCGGCTTTCTCATAGATCTGATGATGCAGGCGTCCACTTCTCAGGAGTGCTTCAAGGATGTAAGATAGTGTTTAATTGGGTTACACTGCTTGTCCTTTTTTTTCACGCCACCGCAATGTGTGCTTATCTTTGACACAGGATTTCGTGTGTTGATTTCTCCTACCATCACTTTCTCACCACTAGCGGTGGTATGATGGGTGTACACTTGAGAGGCATCGTAGAGATGGCGAGAGTACTCTCACCCGATGCCGTAGCGTATTCTGAGTCTATTTCTGAATAGGTTCTCCAGGTGTATGTGGATGTCTTTGCTTGAATATCTCTATTTGCTGATGGTGGTGTTGCTGCTTTGATACTGCTGTTGTGGTGATGTACAGATCTTCACTCCTGTACTCTGGGGCCTGGCAAGGCAAATTCTTTTTCAAATGGATGACATCAAGGTGGCGGTGGCTGTAAGTACTCTTTTCAGGGTCTTCTTTCAAGTTCTTCCCTCACCCCCAATATATATTTTGGTGTTTTGTGTGTATCCCTAACGGATACACAGAAATGTGCCTCTGTATTTGCAAGTTTGCGGCTGATGCTGCTGCTGCTGCTAACCCTGCCACTGTGGATGCTACTCGTGATGCTGCTGTGAATGTTGTTTCTGTTACTGTTGTCAGGTTCTGGCTGATCTTGTTGAAGCACGAATTCCTGCTACGGGACCAAAACTCTTCTGCTCATTGGTACGTGTTCTCTCAACTCTCTCAACTGTCATGGTCTGTTTCACGTACTATTTTACCTACTTCCCAGCGACATGCAGTGTGAAAGTTAGCGTACTACTAGTATATGCCATTTGACTAGGCTTGCATGTACAAGGCTGCCGTACATTCAGGCACAGTTGTGTGGGTGGGTGCGTGCCTGCCTACCCGCGTGTGTACCGTTTACGCCAACAAGTGTAGGGTGTGCATAGGTAACATTCGTTACTGTTATATCACCATTTCAATGAATTCAAGTGTACCACAAAGCCTTTTTTTAATTGGCTCATGGCAACAAAGTCTGCACCTATTTTGGGATGGACACAGCGAGCTTATAAAAACAGAGAACTTTGACGTTAGCCGATACAAGTGATCGTAATACACAATCTTCTGATACCTATTTGTTTCCACCATCTTCGGTTTTTGTGTTGAGGTCTGCACATTCAGAGGTGGGTCTGTTTTTTATTTATTTTTGGCCATCATCACTGTTGTGTTTCGTTGTTTCTTCTCTTTAGTTTGGTGCTATCATGGGCCATGCTGAGCAGCCTGCGCATGCTGTGGAGCTCTTCACCACGCTACTACTTGGTCCATTCCTACGCTACTCTACATTTGGCCGAGACAATGTAAGTAACAACACTTCGTTGCAGCCATTGAGCTACTGTAAAAGCCCGTATTGAGGCCCTGGGCAGAAACGTTAGTCAAGGTCCAGAACATGGACACTAATGTGGGCCCGGGCGTTATTTCGGATAAAACAAACCGCGCTGCGTACAAGGCTAGAGCAGTGCACTGTACACTATACTACAGTATTGTCCATGCACATTGAGTTGTGCATGCACTGCACTGCACTTCACTTCACCCATGGGCGTTCACACGGCGGTGGGCTAGAAAATGAGACAAGAGTGGTGACTTCTCCCGCACCTACTATGTACTACGCTCTGTCTCTGACATTGAGCACTCTCTGCAGCTCGGGGATCAACGCATTTGTCAATGTATGTAGTATGTTACTATGTACTTCGAAGTAGTATACCGTATGCCTTGTCAATGTTTTCTGCAAGTGAAGCCTGTTTCCTGCTCATTTTTCTTGTGCAGCTGCAATTGCGAGGGCGTATCCTGGCCGCATCGTCATCTGTAACTTCATGCATAGCGGTGGAGCGAGTTGAGCTGTTGACTGTTCAGGTGAGGATTAGGTTCACCCATTTTCTTATCGGATGGAGAGCCAAGGATTTATAATAAAGAAAAGGACCAAGGAACTGCGTCGGTCAATGTCGCATGACCTGATTGTCAAGTAACGGGTGGTGTTAGTGGACACTTTAGCGAAACTTGTAGTTCCTTGGTCCTTTTCTTTACTATACATTTTCTTATCACTCGTGTTTTCTGTGGAATTTCTTAGCTTTGGGCCTGTATTTGTTTTCTGTGGATTGTTTTGTATGGAAAGAGGACACTGGGCATGGCTTGCGGAATTGTTCAAAATAACCCACTGTGTACAGTACTGTGAAGCCACTGTCAGAATGGGCTTGTCCATACACCTCTTCTTGCTTATGTTTGCATGTGTAAATGCTGCAGGATAACTGTCACCGTGTTGTCAAGGCATTGCTGTTGCAGAGTGACTGTAGGTCAGCTGTCATGAAGTTCTTCCACTATCTGGTCGACTGCTTCAGCTCGAAAGAGCGGATGTTCAAGAATGTGAGTTCTTTTGGGTAGTGTTCATTTCCAAATAATTCCTTTTTCTGACCTTGCTACCATGGCTGTCCGTTTCACTGTCTCATGTATCCATCATACATCATCACTGCAGTACCACTAGATGAGTAAATTGCATGTTTGTTTTTGTGATAAGCACAGTTGCCAGTATCTGGCGCATCATTTGCCGGAGTATAATGCGCACCTGAGCATACTGCTGTATAATGCGCACCCTTTTTTTTTTATCAATGTTTGGCCATTCAAGGTATATCCAGAGTATAATGTGTGGCTTGGATTTGAGAAAATTATGGATTATAAAGACAGTGTCATAGTGCGACCATTGACAAAATTATCATACAATTATTTTAACGGATGCTGTGATTCATGTGATTCATGTGATTTCTTCTGTCTATTTTAATTACAATTATGTTAAAGGGGAAGTTAAGGCAAAAATTAAAATTTCACCAGTTGTAGTCTTCGGGGTGCTGAGTCGAATGGTCTTGGTCCGAGGAAGCTGAGACGCTCCCTTCCTACTTGAATCCCAATCGAACTCGCGCACTTCCACCGAAACTGGGTGACTGCGCCCTACGAGATGGGGATTTGTATGCAAAATGTCACTAAAAGCGCCATTTCGTTCTTATAAAAGCACGGATGACCGCGATTGGCCCATATGTTGTAGTCTTTTGGACGCTGGGTCGACTGGTTTTGGTCCGAAAAGGCTGCGATGCAGCGTTCCTCCTTTATTCCCAATCGAACGTGGCTGAACAAGCGGTCACGTGCTCCTGGGTGCCCAAATCACCTGGTCACCACGCCAGCAGGCGACAAATTTCACACCAAGGTTCAACTCGAGTGACAGGAGTGCATCCAAAAAAGGTCAAACAGGCTAGTAAGTTGTACCCTGCAGGCACGGTGACCAGGTGACTGGTGTACGCAGGAGCACGTGACCGCTTGTTCAACCATGTTCGATTGGGAATAAAGGAGGAACGCTACATCGCAGCCTTTTCGGACCAAAACCAGTCGACTCAGCGTCCAAAAGACTACAACAATGGGCCAATCGCGGTCATCCGTGCTTTTATAAGAACGAAATGGCGCTTTTAGTGACATTTTGCATACAAATCCCCATCTCGTAGGGCGCAGTCACCCAGTTTCGGTGGAAGTGCGCGAGTTCGATTGGGATTCAAGTAGGAAGGGAGCGTCTCAGCTTCCTCGGACCAAGACCATTCGACTCAGCACCCCGAAGACTACAACTGGTGAAATTTTAATTTTTGCCTTAACTTCCCCTTTAAATGTGTACATCTGTATAATGCACGTGCTACCTATGGACTCGTACCAATCTTGCATTTTGCAGAAGCTGGCAGAAGACACCACAAATGCATGGTTATGGCTTGTGCAGGGTCAGAGACTCAGAGGTGACAAACTTTGCAACAGTTTGATACATTGCACTACTTTTTGAAGTGCATGCATTCTTTCATTCGGAGTATAGTGCGCACTTGCGATTTGGGGCCTGAAATAGCGCATCTAGAATGTACCCTATACTCTGGCAAATACGGTGCTTGCGCTCTGACGTGGTGTGGAAATATGTTGGGACATCGTATTCTTGTCGAAGACGCACTACTTGCTTCACTTCTGGTATCACGGTAGATCTGTTTGGCCTTTCTTGTGTGGGTGCGTGCGTGTGCGTTGCGTGTGTGTGCGTTGCGTGTGTGCGCATGTGTGTGTGTGTGTGTGTGCCGTGTGGGTGTCTGTCATGTATGTCTTTCTGTCTGTCTGTTTGTTTGTGTTGCGTCTGTGTGTTATGTGTTATGTATCTGACAGCGCGCTCTCACCACGATCAAGGTCGCGGCTCCTCTGGATGAAGAGCACGGCGCCCTAGTCAACGCCCTCTATGTAATGCAGGAGATGTCACGCAAGATAAAGCTGGACAAGGTAGGGATAAACTAGGCCTAGGATGAACTGCAGGTGCACCAAGCCTACATGCCTGCTTTAAATGCTATTATTCTAACGAGCCGCAAATATAGCGATTTCCTTCAAAATTGACCAGTTTACGTGTACCAAAGGTAACGATTCTCACTCTTTCTCAGCGCTCACTACAGTCCATTTCAAAACTATAGACGCGTACCTAGGCAAAACCGTTATGCCAGCATCTATACCACATAACATCTGTGATCACTTTGTGCATAATTTTTTCCAAATTGGGCGTCTGTTATCCAATCGTTTAGAAACTATATGAGAGTAATTGTGGAGCGGTCCTGAGCAATATTCCAAAAACTATTCTCAAAAAGTTCCAGCCAAATTTGAAATATTTCAAAAACCCTACGCGTCTATAGTTTTGAAATGGACTGTAGCAACAGCATATAAGTATCGATTTCGGTATAACATTTTCTATTTTAACGACAGATTTCTCCTCGTTAACTCGTTCGATTTAGCACTTCGTTATATATAGGGCTTTACAGTAGCGCTATTCATGTTTTTTTGGGAAATCTTATGTGGAAGGTTTGCCATCATGCTCCTTTTTGCGTTTTATGTTTCGGTGATGCTGGTGTAGGTTGATGGCACCTATCTATACAACCGTCGTCATGTGCTGGTAGCAGACAAAGCTCGCACCAAGATGGACAGTGAACAAGCACGTGCTTACGTATCCAGTCTTCCAGCAGGAAGTGACAGTAAGGTCTACCATTGCTGCTATAGATGTCTGGATGTTCGTCTTGGACTCCGTGCTCTGTGTTTTTCTTTATTTCTAGCATTTGTTTTCATTTGCTACGATAGAGATTACCATGGGACCATGGCCCGGTGGGTGTTAAGCGACCACCCCGCGGTGCAAGCAAAAGCAGTTGTTTAAGCCAGGTAGTCTTTAGAACCAGGTCCCATACGTTTGTGGAATATCAGATCTTGCAATTATGCTTCCATGTGCTCATATTGACAAGTGTGGAGTATAGAACACTTTCGTGCAGGCAAAGCACCCATGAGTTTCACGCCTCACTCAAGTGCATGCAGCGCGCCCTACCTCTGTACTGTCACTTGTCACTTCTGTTGATTGTATGCCCAGCTTCTGAGCCCACTTCAACCCTGTTATAGTCAATCCTGCCAGCCAGGATAGCACTTTTGGCTAGTTTTGGTCGCTGTATGCAGGTCAGATATGATACTTGATACACTAAAAGTCGGTCGCTGGTCACCCAAGGCAGGTGTTCACTGTATCCGGTGCAGTTCCTGTGTAAAACTGTCCGTGCATGAAATTAAAAACAGTCGTTAAAGGGGAAGTTAAGCCTAAAATCAAATGTTCACCAGTTGTAGTCTTCGGGGTGCCGAGTCGAATGGCCTTGGTCCGAGGAAGCTGAGACGCTCCCTTCCTACTTTAATCCCAATCGAACTCGCGCACTTCCACCGAAACTGGGTGACTGCGCCCTACTAGATGGGGATTTGTATGCAAAATGTCACTAAAAGCGCCATTTTGTTCTTATAAAAGCACGGATGACCGCGATTGGCCCATATGTTGTAGTCTTTTGGACGCTGAGTCGACTGGTTTTGGTCCGAGAAAGCGGCGATGCAGCGTTCCTCCTTTATTCCCAATCGAACATGGTTGAACAAGCGGTCAAGTGCTCCTGCGTACACCAGTCACCTGGTCACCGTGCCTGCAGGGTACAACTTACAGCCTGTTTGACCTTTTTTGGGTGCAGCCCTGTCACTCGAGTTGAACCTTGGTGTGAACGTTGTCGCCTGCTGGCGCGGTGACCAGGTGACTTGGGCACGCAGGAGCACGTGTACGCTTGTTCAACCATGTTTGATTGGGAATAAAGGAGGAACGCTGCATCGCAGCTTTCTCGGACCAAAACCAGTCGACTCAGCGTCCAAAAGACTACAACATATGGGCCAATCGCGGTCATTCGGGCTTTTATAAGAACGAAATGGCACTTTAATGACATTTTGCATACAAATCCCCATCTAACGTAGGGCGCAGTCACCCAGTTTCGGTGGAAGTGCGCGAGTTCGATTGGGATTCAAGTAGGAAGAGAGCGTCTCAGCTTCCTCGGACCACGACCATTCGACTCAGCACCCCGAAGACTACAACTGGTGAAAATTTGATTTTAGGCTTAACTTCCCCTTTAATAGTAGTGTTAGTGCTTCTCCCTGCTGCCAAGCCTACTCATCTGTTGTTTATTTAGAGAGGCCAGTGCATATCTCATCCCTGTGGTACTGCCGAAAGGGAATGAGAACTGAAGAAAACAAAAAAGGAAGTGGACATGTAGCAGTTTTTTGTGATGAGTGTTTAACTGCTTCTGTGTCCGAACATAGTCCTTACCTGAACCCATGGAGACAGGTCTGCAGCAGAGGGTGTGGATAATTGACACTCTACTGTATCTGGCTTTTGGCTCTGCGTTGGGCTGTCTCTTGAGTACTTTTGACTGATACATCATCTTATGTTCTTGCATTGTGTAGATCCACCAAGCTTCAACACGGAGTGTTTCTTTGTAACAGCATTCCTTCAGCACCTCACTGTTCCCGCAGTACAGCACGAACTTGAATCCCTTAATCGACAGGAGCGCTATCTCGAACACCTGATCCGGCGAGCACAACATGACAGTAATCAACGGGAGCATGATGAATTCAGCTCAATCTTGACGGTGAGCTATAAACACTGTTGCTGCTGCTGCTCTTGCTGACTTGATATGCAAAGGGTGTTCGATCTTCATCCTGTGTGCCTTCATTGGGACATTCTCTCTCTCACTCACTCTCTCTCTCTCTCTCTCTCTCTCTCTCTCTCTCTCTCTCTCTCTCTCTCTCTCTCTCTCTCTCTCTCTCTCTCTCTCTCTGGGCTTGGATGTCTCTGCTATGTCTCCTTTCTGTCCTTCAGGTGACGAAAAGTGAACAATCCTCCGTCAGCATCGTACATGACGATCCCAAATTTGTCTCAAACAATTTTGAGTTCTATTCCTTGTTGGCTGAATGGATTGTCAGTCTAGTTTCGAAACAGTAAGGAACCACTCGATTGATGCTTCATATTGTTCGTAATACTCAGCCCCCCCCCCCCCTCTCTCTCTCTCTCTCTCTACCTGATTGGTCATCAGTATTCGACATTTCTTGTATTTGGTCTAATCAGGGGGAGTTTATCATTTTTCAGTGTACATCATGTAATGATTTCCCCAGCAAGATCACCAAACTGCCGACGTACATGTATTATAGTGATGTGATGAACACCCGATGATCGTCCAGTGCATGGAACTCAAGAGTTGTGACAGTCATTGTCCACCATTGTGCTGACTCATGTCATGTAATACCAGTGGCTAGGTACAAGTGTTTTGTCGCTCCACTCCCAATATGATAGGGGAGTTCTTCATCCTGTACCACATGATATTGTGTCATGTAGTGTAACAAGGTTGTTGTTCTTGTTGCTGTTGTTGTTGCTCTGGCAGGTGTACATTGCCACTCAGTTCTGAAGTACCACCTGTGTTTGCAGCTCTTCCTGATTACTTTGTTCAGGACATTCTTGATTTCCTCACGTGTCTACTAAGCCGGTATGCTGTTGCTTCATGCTTGCATGTACATGTACACTGTACTGCTGTGTTTGCTGCAGTGCATGCATTCTTCCATGAATCATGCTTTGTTCTGCTATCATGACATGTCCGTCCAGCATACATTCACTCACTGTGCTCATGCACCCAGTGCACCCGGGCGCTTATGAACGTGTATGCGCATCTACGCCAATGAGTCTCCGCACAGCATTTCCACCTTGTTAGGTCTCATGAGCGGAGGTCAGAGTGGCTGGCTGAACCGGTCGCAATGCCGTCTAGTAAACAACAAAACGTTTTTAAATTTTGGCTCGAAGCATCAAAGTCAGTGTGCTCTAACTTTGAGAAACATAGTGAGCTTTGAGGCAGTTTGCACAAGGGCATGTGACACTAACCAGAAATAGTGCTCATCCAAGCGGAGGTAAGGGAGCGTAATACTCAATCTCAAGACGGCTAGCTGTTTTGACCAAATAAGGCCTCGCAAGTGTAACTATCACACACACAGTAACATGCGCATACACATGGCCACACTCATTTTAATACCAGACGGGACTGTTGTACAGTAATGCAAACGTCGCCTATGGACATATGCTACACGTGTACTATGTGCACTATGCAGCATCTCACGGACATGTCTGTACTTTGGAGCTATTAATAGAGAGGTTCCGCACTACGTAAAGTTGAGCAACTTTACGTTGTGGGCGGGAAAACCCGTGAATTCGCGAGTTTGCACTCCACTTACGGAAAGTTGTCTACGGAGAGTACGTAGATAGGGCTCTGATAACGTAGCTGGTCCGTAAGTGGATTGGGGTACAAATTTATGACTCTCTCCCCAGGTCGATCTGGTCGTACACTGCCGCATTCGGAGTTGCCAAGGGCAGCTACGTGATTTGAAAACTCCGTATGGCGGAACCCAGATGCGCATGCAGTTTACGTAAGACTTTCCGTAGATCGAGTACGTTGTTTACTAACGTAATTACGTTATGCGGAACCTCTCTAATGTGCTGCAGTTGCCGTTCTTGTTTTCTTCTGATAGGCATCCAAGTGAAAGACAGCAGCTCAGCTTTCCCAAGGAACAGTGGGACAAGCTTGTTGCGTTCTTGCTCATCTTCTGCTGCTCTCCTGCGTACTTTTCCAACCCGAACATCATGGAGCGCTTCTTCCAGGTACTGACGGTGTTTACACTTTACGTAGATGCTACTAAGATGTAATTACTGTATTGTTCCAACAAGAGCATCATAGCCTAAGAGCTGTGGCATCATAGCCTAAGAGCTGTGGCATTATTCATAATCCACAGCAAGAAGGTAGCAATGCCTGTGTCTATGGTGAAGTAAAAATAAGGATAACAAGAGAGCTTGCACTTTGAGCCGCCGCTATGCTCGCTAACTCGTGAACATGTGCGAACATTGCCGGCCTGCACAAACACACGCACGCACGCACACACACACACACACACACACACACACATTGATGTTGACCTTGAGACACGTTTCCTTCATGGGTTACACGATCCCCGTCAGGGGAGAGAGGTAGAAGAGGTTCTTTAATTAAGGAGCAGCACTTTTGATGGCGAACTAGATGCTGATGCAGTCAAAACTTCCTGCGGCATTGGCACTTGAATGGGAACTTGGCCTTTCCTGACTCCATCTTTCGCTGAGTGTGTCTTGTCAACCTGCCGCTGGACTTGAAACTAGGGGTGAAGCGAATGCCTAAACCAAGAACTCTAGTACTCTTCGGGGGGGGGGGGGGGGGGGGGGGACGAGCGAGTATTCGAGCGAGCTTGAGTATTTTACTCAGAACATAAAACAATACTAGTACACTGCACACACTCACGCAACACCGAACGTAGTACACCTGGGCCGATGCACATGTAGTCTTGCCTGCAGCCTAGTACAGGAAATGGTCCGAAATACTGTCTTTTGTTGGTAGGTAGGGACAAGCAATAATACTGAGAGCTTGTTCTTCAACGACAACACTAACTCCTGGAAGCACTTCTCACAACAATCAAAAAGCATTGGACTTTCACAAGTTTCAATTCCGGAGGTTCTAGGCCGCTAAGTACCCTTGCCTGGGTTGTACAGTACCTGTACCGGTCAGAGTAACGGAAGCACTTGATGTACATGCGTACAGTAGTGCATAGCATGCTTCTGTCTTCGCAGTTTCAAGTAGAGGTGAAACGAGTAAAATTGCGTGTGTGCGTGCGTGCGTACGTGTGTATTCATGTGCATCTGTGTGATTGTGCTTTTTCTGTGTGTTCTTATATTTATCTTTTGTAGATCGTTTATATTGCATTTACTGGCCATAGGCATGTGAACACGTTGCAGGACAACTTGGCCCTGCATCCACTGTCTGCTCCCAACCTCGTTCCCAGTGTTGTTCGCTTCTACAACGATGTTGGTAAGTGTTGTGTGCTTGGATGAAGCCTGGGCTTCTCTGCGCCCACCTAGTCAACGTATCATTTGCCACGATGTCGATCCAAAGGTTTTTACGGTCTTCGTGCGCGGCCCACGACGCTCTCATACTCTTCGAGTATTGCTCTTGGCGCTCGCTCTGCAGCTCAGACCACGTTTTTAAGCTAGTTGTCACGGAGACCAACAGGATGTACACATGCTGGGAAGTAACACGGGACCGCGTCACGCCGTGGCATTGCATTGCCTGCAGGCGCTCAGTTGACTGCCAGGTCTTTGTCTCCAACTGGAGTTTAGGTTCATCTCTTCAGCCAGCGAACAGTCCAGTGCTACTGTTACTGTACTGTAGCGTGTCCGTTACCCGACACCCTCGGGAACGAGCTACTGTTGGTAAAGTGAGCTTTACGGATAACTTAAACCTAAAAGTATCGCTGTCTATCGACACATCAACAAGATTATTGCAGCTTCTGGCGTGATAATCATGTTCAGAATCTGATTTCACTTTGTTGTGTGCAAAAGCACCCTGTGTGCATGCTGCCAGTGATAGTGAGATCTGACCTGTATCAAGAAGTGCAGATCTAGCATTTTGGTGAGATGGATTGGCTTGGAGGTTGAGCAAGTGTGTTCCTGAGCAACACTCTGAGCCTATCAGAGTATGCAACTCTGCGCATAGGGCCACCAACGGTGAAATCTCACCTCATGTGTTGCTCGAATGCAGTACGCATGCTGCAATCTGCATACGACTTGTGTCAGCTGAAGGGCAGTCTTGATGTGCTACATATTTGGCTGATCTTCCCAGCTCGTTGGCATGGTGTCCTTCCTGAAAATGAGCCACCTTTTGTAATAAGCTTGTGCCTCGAAATGCGTAGGGATATAAGCCACATGGAGTTTATTCCAAGAGATGAGAGGTAGCAGTGTGTACCATTGGTTTTGCCGTCCAGGAGTAGTTTTACTCCCATGGACGATTTCTATGCTGTGGGTGCAATTGGTGTGTGCTGTGGTCTCTGCTCTGCTCTCTGCTCTGCTGTGGGTTGTAGGTCTGCTGGATGATCCTGGAACACAGTTTACCTCCAGATTCCGCATGTCACTGGTCCTGGTCAAGCTGGAATCCTATCCTCAACATATGGAGGCGATGCGTGACTTGGCTAAGTAGGTCTGCTGCAGTGTGCATCAATCACTACTGTCTAATTTTCAACTCAAGCCAATCTCCTTATTGACTTTTCTGAGAAGTGCCAGATACTCGTAGTCACACCCACATAGCTATGTGAGAGTGTATCATGTGCACTGAAACAAAACACTCATGAGTTTTCACACCTCACTCGAGTGCATGCAGGGCACACTGTACTGTCACATGTCACTTCCCTTGACTACATGCACTCGCTTCTAAGCACACTTCAACCCTGTTGCAGTCAAGCCTGCCAGCCAGGACAACACTTGTGGTCGCTGTATGCAGGTCAGATATGGCACTGGGTACTAGTACACTATGCAGAACTGTTGGTACATGTACATGGAAAAAAGGCCGTTACTGTACTTATGTCAGAGTATGTCATTTTGTGCTGCACCATTGACTCTTCTACCTTGCAATGAGCTCAAGGCAAGTGAGTTGAAACCCCTTAGGTTGGTTGGTTATGTGGACGCGTAGATGCTGTGTGGATGCCATGTGTTCTCACTGGTGTTCTCACTGTAATTTGTCATGCCTTTCATGCGTAGGCAAACTAGTATTGACTCGCCATTTGTGCGCTTCATGAACGCCATGATCAATGACACAACACACGTTCTTGATGAATCACTGACACTGCTTCAATCTATTCATGAAATCGAAGTGGAGAAAGCCAATGCTGTCACATGGACGAAGCTCGGACAGGTAAGTCGCTCTCGTTTGGGAAAATCACTTTTCTTAGTTGTAAAAATATGACTTTTTGCTTGGTTTTTGGCTCTCCTTTCCCTACGTCTACAGTGACTCAGTACATGTTTGACCAAGGTTTCTTACAAATGCGTTGAACACTGCCAGAGTGTATTGTCCAACTTTTGGTGCATATGATTTTCAAGTACTAGTAGCTTGTACTTTTCAGCCACATATTGGTTTGGACTCCTGGTTGGCAGCAGGCAATGTGACATATCCCATGGCCAGCGTATTCATATCTCCTTAACTCTTCAAACTGAATGGGCAAAACAACAAGAAGTCACACCTAACACGCTATCTCCCTCTTGATTACAGCCTTCAAGTGTGAAAAAGATGGCACCCCTGAATCCGAACCAGTGGAGTGCAATTTTAAAGCACTTCAGTATTTGAAATTTGCAGCACCGGCGAATCTCCTCTTTTTTTTGCCCATTGTCGTGTGTACTGAGTCTCTGATGATGCTTTTCTTTCCCTGTTTCCTGTTACTGTGCTTTTTTTCCTTCTGTTGCTTTTGTGTCCGCAGGATGGTCAGCGTCGAAAATTGCAGAAGCTATCTCAGTATGAAGAGCGATGTCGTCTTTTCTTTAACCTCACTAAGGGAACACTAGATCTTCTCCACTACCTCAGCAGAATTGTTCCATCGGCATTCATGAGAGCTGTAAGATCTGTTATCAAGACTTTTAAACGCCTCAGGATCAAAACTTTCAAAGGGATGCTAACATTGGAGTCTTGGATATTTAAAAAAAAATGGTGCCTATCATTTTTTCTTCCGACTGTTCCCGTTTGCAACTCCCTCAAACTTTAAATATGAATAATAAAAAAAGGAGGGGAAGAGAAACCATCTCTAGTTGGCTGTTTGAGCTATTGCTGGTGAAGTTGTACGCACCTTTGACTTTGGTCTTTGTTTTCCGGAACCTATCAACTGGACCTGGCCACTCTCTTCCCTGTAGTTGTAATAATGTGACTGTGGATCTAGATCAGTAGATGTTAAAATGTGCGTGTGTGTGCTGCCCGTGCCCGTACAGTGTAGGCGGCTTGACTGATGTTCTGTTTCTCACCTGCCCTGCTATACTGTTAGGAGCTGACTGCACCACTTGCTTCAATGATGAACTTCACGCTTCAGCAGCTGTGTGGATCGAACAGTGGGAAACTATCAGTAAGAATGCTAGCCATGCATGTTTTATCTCATTATGCTCCAATGTGTATTGTGTATTGTGTGTGTATGATGTTGACTTGGCACACTGGCACACTGGCTTCCGATTCTGTTTAATGCTGCTGGTGTGGTGGAATTTCTTTCTGCAGGCTAGCATCATCTCACTTCAGAGTTGAGACTGCCTGTGGCTTGCCCTAGGTTTTCTGCCTTTCTGGTTGCTTGTCACATGTTACCTGATCTGTATTTTGGAGTTGTGTTGTGTTGGATCTGGATCTTTGTTCTATCCTTTCCTTTTCTCAGGTCACCAATCCGGAGAAGTACTATTTTTTCCCGGACCAAATGCTCTCTCTGCTCACTGATGTCTATTTGCACCTGGAGAGCAAAGAATTCATGGAGGCCGTTGCCAAGGACGATGTACGTATCTTAACTTTGCTGTGCTCCATGTGGCAGCCTATGGTGCCATTCTTGTTCAACGTAACACATTTGTTTGCCCAGGAATGATGTATTATAGTAGTGTACATTGTGAGCTTGACATTGTTCCTCTGTGCTTTTTTTAACAGCGTTCTTATGACCCTCTACTGTTTGGAGTCTGTGCTAGAAATCTTTTTTCAAGAGGTACAAAGACAGAGGTAAGAGAGCCCTATTCTTTGACTTGTTTGATCGTACAGACTATCATATTTGACTGCTGGTGCGTGAGTACATTGACAGCAGACTGCTTTTACAACTCTACTACAGGCTCTCAGCTGCACCAAGTACAATAAATTGCACTCCTCCCATTGGGTGAACTGTTAATAATTCATTATATTGGATGGAGCTGAGAGCCTGCATGCTTGGAATGGAGATGTTTTCTAGTGTAAAGAACACACTGCAGTGGAGTGTAGGATTTCAGATGAAATATCTGAAGAGAATGCATTTTTTCTTAGTGAGCTATTCTATTTGTTTTCACCACCAACTCCTATTACATGTAACTGTTTTTTTTAGGAGTGTGCCGATCATTTTCCCACTGGTTTTGTTTGTTTATGTGCATATCGTGTTATTTACAGGAGCAAGTGCAGAAGTTCAGTACATTTGGCGACCGCGTTCATGAGCTGTACATTCGCAATGTCAACATGGAGCAGTTAACAGCTGATGCTCCATCTGATTTCAGAGGTAAAGTGTGTCTTTGTGTCCTTTGTCTTTCTGTGTGCATGCGTGTGTGTTGCAGCTTGCTGTTGCATTACGTGTTGAAAATAAGCTGAGTCCCGAGTGATTACGGGAAATAAAAACCCGATGGTAATTATGTTTCCTTTAAGCACAAGGGCGAAGTTTATATTCTATTTAACCCTTTATGGACGGATTACTAGCACAGTATGCACCAGAATTACAAAATGTCAGTACAATCTTCAACTTTTCTATGTCATAACTTTGGTGTCCTTCACTTGATTTTCACAATCAAGGGCTCATTGGAAAGCTCTTGGCGAGAGCTACGTCAGGGTACCAATCTCCATTATCCGGCCGCCACAAATCAGGCGCGGTAACACAGCAAAGTCGTCTCCAAGCCTGATATGCAAGCAAATTCGTCCCATCTACGCCATTCCACTCTCCTTCATCGCAGAACGCTCAAATCTGTTTGAGACGATTCAAACTGCAGCCGGCTACGTCATTATCATGTGCATAGTCGCTCAAAGAGCACACGAAAAGGGATTTTCCCCCAAAATGGCGAAATGATCGATCAAAAATTTGAATTTGCCGAGGTAAGAATACGGCGTGCGATATCTCTGGCGCCCGACATTGTAACTCTTCGGCGATTGTTGCATTGGACAGCTTGGAGTTCCCGCTACCACGTAGACCCTTCGATTGTGGAATTTGCTCAAGAAACAATGGAGTTACGAAGTTTCGATCTTATTAGATCGAAACTCGTACAGTCCGTCCACAAAGGGTTAAATTATGGTATGAAAAACCTCCAGTCATTTGCGTGTTCTAAAAACAGTTCATATTTCCGGTAATTACTCGTATCAGAAACCTCTCGCTGTAAAAAAAAAGCTGTATAAAAACCTTAAAATAGAAGAAATCACATGGAAACGAGTTATGAAGCAACTGTCCACAACTGTAACGAGATAATAAGCAGTCAGAAAGTGCGATAACAGGGCACAAAACTGATATGTTACTTTCTGACTGCTTATTATCTCGTTACAGTCGTGGTCAGTGGCTTCATAACTCGTTTCCATGTGATTTCTTCTATTTTCACCAGTTGTAGTCTTCAGGGTGCTGAGTTGAATGTTCTTAGTCCGAGGAAGCTGAGACGCCCCCTTCCTCCTTTATTCCCAATCGAACTCGCGCACTTCCACCGAAACTGGGTGACTGCATCCTACGTTAGATGGGTATTTGTATGCAAAATGTCACTAAAAGTAAAAGCGCCATTTCGTTCTTATAAAAGCACGGATGACCGCAATTGGCCCATATGTTGTAGTCTTTTGGACGCTGAGTTGACTGGTTTTGGTCCGAAAAGGCTGCGATGTAGCGTTCGGGCCTTATTCCCAATCTATTAACTATTATACAAAAGAGAAAGACCAAGGAACTACAAGTTACGCTATACTGTCCACTAACACCACCAGTTACTAAACAATCAGCTCATGCGATAACATTGCGCTGGTGGTGTTAGGGGACAGTATAGCGTAACTTGTAGTTCCTTGGTCTTTCTCTTTTGTATAAATTAAACCTTGGCTCTCCATCTGAGTCTATTAGTTATTAACTAGACTATCGAGAATCTTGTTTGATTTGATCACAAGGACACTTTCAAAACAGTTCACTGTAAGCTGGTTGGATAGTCAGGTCGGTAAGACTGTACCTTGAGTGCCCACCTTGCTTACTTCATATGTAGTTGTTCCCGTTCATTTTTCATGCTCTTCTTGGGTACAGCTGAGTTCAGAGGAATGGCATTTTTTCTATTGTTTTCCAAGCAAGTCGTCTAAATCACAGTGTATGTGTGTGTGCGTGCGTGCATGCGTGTGTGTGGTGTGTGGTGTATTCTTGTATAGATCCTATTATGGATACACTGATGGAGGACCCTGTCATCTTACCGAGTGGCCTAAGAGTGGACCGTGGTGTCATATCGCGTCATTTACTCAATGAGTCAACTGACCCGTTCAATCGTCAACCACTGACTCTGGATAAGCTTGTGCCTGGTGGGTTACCTCACAGACACCATTGTCTTTGTTTAGGAATGTTATTGTAATTGATTGTCGTTCTTCTGTTAGTATAGGGGAGGAATGCTCTTCGTCAGTATTGTACAGCTTTTGCTCTACGTTTCCCACACTCACAATTCGGCTGGGATAGGTTGACATAACTTTGTTTCGGGGGGTGTCTGTAAGAGTACTCAACGGCAACAACTTTAAGAAACAGAAGCGGAAGAAGACTGAGAGCTCACGGACCCAGCAAAGTAAAAGTTGTTTCTGCTGTAACTCTTGAGCTTCACGGTTTTATCCGATCATCAGACAGCAACTTGCTGTAAGTTGCTGTCTGCTGATTGGTTAAAACCGTGAAACTCAGTTACTGCAGAAACGCTTTTGATTCTTCTCAAGTGTGTGTATAACTAGGTAGATGCACAGCGGATCATAGAATGCACATGGCCCTTTATGGGTGCAGATACCAGTCATCAATGCACTTTTACATGTAACGTTCTGTGTGCTGTGACCACCACTTTAGTAGCTGCATCGGCGCCTTTATCATTGAGGGTAGTGGCATTCCTACGGATGCGGAAAACTCAAACCGTGATTTTTTTGTGCTGGTACAGTTTGCATGAGCGCTTTTTCCAGACTTGGGTGAAAAAGTGATTCTGATATATCGATGTCCGGTAATAGTGCCTGCCTGTGTGTATTTCCTATGCAGACGTTGATCTGAAGAGGCGAATTGACGCCTGGGTTACAGAGAAGTTGGCCACTAAGAAGGAATAAACACAACGTTGGTACTACTGTAGTCTTGGCATGTTGCCTAATCTACCTTTGTCTGTCTCTGTCAAGTGTCTGGACAGTTCAGCGCTACTGCTAGTGATCTTTTGCTCTATCCTGGTGCAGTAGAATAGCTGTTTGAACCCTGCTCTTCCTGCCAATGATGACGGTGGTATCAACAATGTATGTCACTGTGGGCTGGCCTGTCATGACTGCTGGAATATTCCCCTCCCCCCCCCCCCCCTCTCTCTCCTGTATATTATTGAATATCTACACCCCCCCCCCACCCTGTATTATAGCTGTGTGTTCCATTGTTGTATTTATTTTTTTGTCTGCAATTCATCTCTGTACATTTTATGTTTTATATGTTCTATTCTCTAGGTTGTCTTGTGGCTCTTGCCTGTGTCTTGCTCTTCCTCCTAGCATGGGGGATAGCATGCCAATCCTACCTGCTAGTACTTGTTTATTTTATACAGAACCTAACCCTTACAGCATGTGTGTCAGAGTGACCCACACACTTGCACACGCGGAGTAACACACACACACACACACACACACACACACACACACACACACACACACACACACACACACACACGGAGTAACACACACACACACACACACACACACACACACACACACACACACACACACACACACGGACGGACACACACACACACACACACACACACACGTGCTCACAGAGACCACGTATACTGTGTAAATGCCCTTCTTGCGGCTTGACGTTTCCATATTTGCCTGCTACATTCATAGCTTCCCTTTATTCACACAACCAAAAAACGTAGATGCTCACATGTTTTTTTTACTCAGAAAGAACTCATCTGAACGTATTGTCGACATGTCAGGTCTCGATTCAACTACTTGCTGGACTAAAAAACGCTGTACATATATGTAGCTATAGGGTATCACACAAGCCCTTCCCCTCTCTCTCACCTCATGTACATGTACATACTCTACCGTGCATTATTGTAATTGTGCTGATCTGTGTGTTGTTTTTTTGCCCGGAGCATCGCTGAAGAGTGCGCGCACCCACTGTTTACACAATCATGTACTTATCTCCCATGTCAAGACTGACTACATACAGTCCATGGTTGATATCCACAAGAATTAATTTGCATTCTTTCAATCTTTGGTTAAAATTAAAAGAAGTTCACGGTTCGCGTGAGACTCGGCTGGAAGCCCAGTTTCCAGTAAAAAAATAAAAATAAAATTAAGCCACGTGTATACGACTCGCTGGTCTGCATGCATCTGATGTCTGCTGATGTCATTTAGACTCTACAATGTTGATGCTGTGAGAAAGTCTCTTATATCAATAATTACCCATATAAAAACCGCTCTGTGAGCGGTTCTGAAAAACCTCTACTGGTGCAGCCCCGTCGTAAAAGTAAGAAATTAGAACTGGCGCATTGTCCTCCCAAATGTGAACTGATCCACCTAAATCGCGATTGACGGGACCCGAACGCACCAGTAGCACGAGGTTCCTACAGTGCGTTTTTTTAAAACAGACATTTGTCGATTTTGATTTTTTAGTTTGTTCTCATTCCAAATTTGAAATTTTTTCTTCACAGCTGCGTTTGTGTGGGTCTTGGATCGAAGAAAATTAAGTTTGAGAATCGGAATAATAATAATTGTCAAAGTTAGATATTCGGACGGGTTTTGGCTGAAAATCCGGTTTTAAATGGTTTTCAGTGGATTTTGATTTTAAAACGAAAGTTTTAGCCAGGAAAGCTCATCACGTGCATGGTGTCCGCCAGAGTTCGAATCCAGTACAGACTTCATCTTGATTCTTTTTTTCTCTTCTTTTTCGGTACCGCGCATGCATGTACATGTACCGTAAAGTACCGTTGATCCGCCCCCACGCCATGTCGCTTCCCAGCTGGGTTTTCGGCAGGGGGCGGGAATTAGATCAAGGCTGTCAAGTGCAGTACGATGTACAACAACGTAGAGGATCAGTCTCAATGTGCTGGATTGTGCACATTTTGATCCTGGATTGGCAAGTATTGTGTACAGCAGTGTATGCGTCGGTTCAACATCGTATTTCGTTGTATACGCCGAAGTCGCTTCACAAGGAGAAAATCGACAGGGGGCGGGAATTAGAGAGGGGGCGGATCAACGGTACTTTACGGTACATGTACATGACTGTGCAGTTGTGCACTGCTGTCTGCAGTTCTCCTAACCTTTGTAGGAAACCAATGAGTCGTGGCTTTTCACGACTTACTGTGGCAAACTGTACTGAATAATTCAAATGCTGTATTGCAATTAGCTCAATAAATCAAAACATTCCAGCATCCATGTAGGAAACTTCAAACTTCCCTCGATCCCTGAAAGAATGCAGTGAAAATTCAAACACCACAACAAATCACAAGGGCAATTCACACAGCACCCATAAAGAGACTAAAAGGAAGCAATACATGAGCAGTTTTACAAACACACACACACACAATGCAAATAGGTCACAGTTGTGTCTGGTTCAACATCTGCGAATAGTAGAAGACCAGCGAGCGTCGAAACGGCCCCAATAATTCCGTGTTTTGTGTTGCACTTGTGACGACAGTATTACACAGTGAACAGATGTGCTAGGACAGCCGATGACGTATATCATCGTTGGCGTTGGCCTCGACGGTCTCCAGTCACGAACACATCGGCGCAGTTTTTCACGAATCCGTCCCGTCCACCAGTATGCAGAACAATAAAGCGCTTGCCTTTACCTGATGGTGCTTCATTTGGTTGCTTGCCTATACACTCCTGTCACCATTGTCGGACCACCTCCTAGTAACTGTGTGACGCGCATTGACCCACGTGTCATCCAGGTATGTCTCACAGGTAGCGATGCCGCCATGACACAATCCCGTGCCGTTCCATCATCATGTGTGTGATACCTCTGGTCTTGCCACACTGGAATCCCATGGAACGCAACATTTTCCAAGAGCTAGTTTTGCTCATGTCTGGAAAATCGTCGATGCTTTCTATGCAGCGAGCACAAACTTTGTCCAGTGTTGGGTGCTCCTTCGCAGCATAGAATCCGTAAATTACTTCTTATACAGTCCAAAGCAAATCCGTCAGGGTTGAGTGGTTTTATGGCACGAGTCTCACATTGGGGATTGTCACTATCGTTACCTTCATCACTGGAGACAGACAAGGCCAACGCAGCACGCTGATTTTCGCCGTCAGCATCCCTGGTACATCTGTTCTTGGTGGAAATGCTGACGCCACACGCAACAGCAGCATGACGAATGGAATACTTGGGACCAATTCGATGCCCAGCCATTGTTCTCCTCGTCTTCGCAAAAATTGTAAAACAGACACCACCATGTAGATTCTACCATGGCCCGTTCGCGCTTTGTTATAATTATGTTGCATGTCGAGAGAACAAGTTGCCACGAACGAAAAGACACTCGAGAAAAAGCAAAATAGGGCCACAGTCAGTCAGCAACAAAATGATTCCTCCAGCCACGAGGAGCTCGAAGGACACTCTGAATCTGAAAATGGCGAAATGCCACGAGTCACACCTGGTTTTCGAATTTCGCGCGCAGATTTTCGTGACGCAACTCGCATGACATTTTCTCAAAAGTGGCCTTGAGTACGTTCTCAAGGATTTCAGAGTCTATTATAAAAAAACGCACTGTACCTGTGGATGCAGCTGGGGACGCTGGCCAAAGCCAAAGCGGCAAAGGTGGGCTTCGGTGTAGATCTAAGTGTTGTATGGTAACTTGATCAGCGCCGACGCCGGCTGTGATCCTGTGCCCTCCCGACCTCGTGCTACTGGTGCGTTCGGGTCCCGTCAATCGCGATTTAGGTGGATCAGTTCACATTTGGGAGGACAATGCGCCAGTTCTAATTTCTTACTTTTACGACGGGGCTGCACCAGTAGAGGTTTTTCAGAACCGCTCACAGAGCGGTTTTTATATGGGTAATTTCAGTTCTTTTTCTGTTCCCTCCCCCACCCTAGCCCAGCTCCGAAGATAAACATGGTGAGCACGCGCGCGATGCACTGTATGTAGCCATGCAACTACAGTAGCACACTGATACATTCCAGCCCTCCCCACCTCGCTACCCCGCACACAGACACCTTGTGACAAACACGCACATGCACATGGCACACACACACATGGGCACGCACACACATACATACACACACACGACCCAAACAGGAAATTCTTGATGAACATTGTATAATGCCATGCAAAGCAGTGGCCACCATACTTCAGGAAGTCAGTTGTGAAACAAAAATAATTCAACTACATGTACAATGTGTAGGTAAGCTAGCGGCCAAAGCACAATATTGCAAACCGTGATGATATTTGCCTAAGGATTGCAGTTTGCAGACCACACCATGGAAGCAGTGAATACAGAATTATTGTAATGTCATACAAAGACAAGCAAAGAAGTGGCCACCATACACCAGAAACTTGCAGAAAGTCACATATCCAACAGATAGAGAAGTGAACAGCGTCTAGTACAGCCCACACAAAACCAAGCTGACCTGATACTCGTCCGAAGATCGTAAGTGGCAGATCCTTTTCAACGATAGCATGCAGGTGTACGTTACACGCATGGACAAAATCTGACCGTGTCACCGGCATACATTGTCATCACATGCATACCCCACAGGTTACACACATGCACAGTAGAAGCACAATAAAAGCAATGGAAAAATATGAAGGGGTTGCTGAAGCATCTTCACACTTCAATTTCAGACTTCGATGTGGTCGTCACGGGGTGATATACCTGCAAGATACAAGTGATACAGAAAGAAAGCATAAGGTCGTGAGGTAGGCTATGAGACACCACAAATGGGTCACCTACATGTATGTTCAGGGCTGGTGTACACACACACGCAGAATTATCATAATCGAGAATTTCCCAAAATACAGAAGAGCAATGAAATCCATTTGCATGCACAGGAGCAATTTTGCAGTATGATGAGCAGCTCGGGAATACACCTGTTGGCAATGGATTACATTCCCATTGGAATTCCCATTCACGTGGGATTCACAGAAGCAATTTGGCAGTGTGCTGCGCAATGCGACACGACCTGCGATTCTGCGTGCGATGCAAACTCGCACAAAATACCATTCACAGAATCAGGACAAGACGTCAGCGATGCAACAGCGCCTTGCTGACGTGCCTCAAGTCAAAGCTCAATGAGAATGCGTTTGTCGGTTACAACTGGTACAAATGTGCAAGCAATTTCTGAAAATGCTCCTGTGAATCCTGCTTTAAGGAATGTCCCTCCTCCGCTCCCCCCCCCCCCCCTCCACACCTTCAGGGAACTTGACAAGGAAGGGTGGTCTTCGCGGTTCCCAACATCTATTTGCAGTTTCTGGTCTCCACTGTGTCTTTTCAATGGGGATTTGTACGTACCATAAAAGCAAGCCTAAAAAATGAACAGCACATTTGCCGTTCCCCCACTGGGGAGGATGCGTTCCACAGCTATCCTGACAAGATATTCCGAGAAGCGGTGCTGAGTGCAATGCATTGTGAAACTGAAAAAGCTGACCAAGCCGCGGCATATAACGTCTAAACTTCAATTGTAGTTCGCCAGCTGACTACTTTCAAACTCCATAAAGGTTGGAGTACAGCTGGCTTAGAAGTTGACAACAACGGCGCACGCACATAAGCAATGGCCACCTTACCTGTACTGTAGCAGTACTTCCGAGTTCCCGTATGGGAGTTCCCTCACTGTGTGTGCAATAGCAGCCTCATCGGACCAGTTCAATGCGACGCGGACAGTCCGACACTGAGGAGGACATTGAAGAAGTCAGAGACAGGAAGAATGGTTGATTTACAATTCAACTAGCAAGGCTGCACACCCACGAAGTTCCACTCACCATTGTGCCGTCCTTCTTGGAATGCAGAAATAACGCTTCCTCTCGAGAACGCAGCCTGTGACAGAGAAAAAGGAAGGAGCATCGCCATCGGCATTGGTCCTCTGCTATCACCGATTGCCGAGTTGCACAGTTCACTCTAACAAGACTGAGGATGTTCAAGAACTCCCCATCCATACCATTATTGGAGTAAGAGGAAAGGTCAGATTGCCTAGTTCCTAGGGCCTAGCATTCCTGGATGCCAGGATGTGCTGCCCCCCCCCCTCCCTTCTACTGTCTGGAAAGGGCAACATATGTGACAGCGTTCACCAGTACAGTCGGAGGAGAACATGGGAGAAGGCAAAAAAGGGCAACACACATGAATCCCTTATAAACAAGCAGTGGCAACTCTAGCACCAGCAATGTTGGACTTACATCCCAGCCATTGCCGCCGGATTCAGCGGCTTCTTCTTCTTCGTCTCCCATCTTGGAAGCACTCCTTCCCGTAAGTTCAGTCCTGGGATCGGGAGTACAGTCGGAGGAGGACGTCGGAAAAGGCAAAAAGGCAACACACATGATTCCCTTATAAGCAAGCAGTGGCAACTCTGGCACCAGCAATGTTGGACTTACATCCCAGCCATTGCCGCCGGATTCCCACGCTTCCTCTTCGTCGTCTTCCAGTTCCCAGGTTCCATCTTGCAAATACTCCTTCCCGTAAGTAAGTGCAGTCCTGGCCTGGGTGGATGCGCAGTACATTGACGATGGCGGAGATGGAGCAGGTCAGGGAGCCCTATAGGGGTCCCGAGAGCAGATTGTGGCCAAATTCGGGACGATGCCGGACGCCAGTCAGTATGAAGTAGCGAATTGCGGACCGCCACGTAGATTGGGGTCGCGGGGTCATAATCCATGGGCACTACTCGTACGTTGCTCCAAAAAAGGGCACTGCACTGTTCCACAGTTGCTGTTAGCGGTCGCCAAAGGCACTTGGTAGGCAGGTAATTGGGTCACGTGTCAACAAAGTGTCAACAACGTGTCAACAACGTGTCGACCACGTGTCTTCAGCGGTACACTAATTTTGGTGTCCCCAAACTGAAAACATCGAGCACCAGTATGGAAAGGCTTTAGACAGAAAGCCTTTCCAATTATAATGCTCCTTCTCGTGCTTGATGTAGATCTACATCAGGGAGTCGTACCAAAACGGTTTCAACTTTGGGTACGACTCCCTGATGTATATGAGGTGGCCCGGTTTGAGGGGGCATGAGGATTGAAACCCTCACGTCCATGAAGGTGCGCTCAAACCGGCCACCCCAGATGCTACTTTCCGCAACGTCGAGACGAGCCTGTTCCGAGTCTGCATGGTCTGGTGCGATACCGGAATTGCTATGAATTGTAGCTTCAATACAAGCGTCTTTAATAATTATAGCTCCGTTTTGCCAGCAAATTCTCTTGTCAAATTCTTCGATATTTTGCATGCTAGCAAAATCGGGCAATGTCATTATCAATCATGCATGCTGTCAAGAGAGAGAGGGTTATTGGACTCTTGACCTTGTCAAAGTCTTGTCGTCTTGATATAGGTTATAGCAAGAGTAGATAAACAAGAGTGTGCAACTCCGGATCTCTCCTGCACAATCTGCAGATACCCCCGCCCACGGCGGAATTTTTTGTTGACGTCACCTTTTTTCAGAGAAACGCGGACTTTGCCGCAGAGCAGTGTGAGAGCACGTGCTGGGCACAGACATGTAGTGTTTAAAGCCCGGCCAAGTGCACGAGGGAAACCTCTCCAAAAGGCTCGCAGCGCGTGCGTCGTCGAAAAGATTACGTCAACAAAAAATTCCGCCGTGGGCCAACCCATCCGCGAGTTGCACACTCTTGTTTATCTACTCTTGGTTATAGCAAGAGTCCATAATGGACTCTTGGTTATAGCCTAGGGCCGGTTTGATGATCACGGTATTATTTCGTACTTCCTTCTTTCGATGTGTCAACAACCAGGGAGTCGGTATTTTACGACTCCCTGATAACAACTGTCAGACCAGGGAGTCGTATTTTACGACTCCCTGTGTCAGACTCGCGACGTAGAATCTACTCGTCGATATGCGATCAGATCATCTGAACATGACGTGATCATGGTGATCGTGATGCATGCAATTGGCGCGATCGTTCAAACACAAGTAAAACTCTCGAGTAAAAAATGAAAAAGAACACAAACAATCTTGCATGTGTGTGGTGTGGCGTTGTGGCACGACAAGCAGCGAAGTCCCCGTCTGTTGCTCTTCCATTGATCCGGGCAAGAGTTGTGTAGCCAAGCAATTTTGGCTGCTCAGATAAACCGAAGGAGACCTTTGTCGTGAGGAGCTGTTCGTTTCGCGTATATACCCCACTAGTAGGACAGAGTCTTGTCTCGAGTGCGAACCATGTCTCAAGACTTTGCTGTGATTTTGTCGGAATGGCTGGAAAAGGAGATGGAATACGGAGGTCCTGTTACCTCTGACATGTTGTCCAGGTAACTAGTCTTATCGCATCATAATTATATCAATTTGGGAGCAAGACACATAGCGCTAGATATTGTTGTCGTGTGGATTCATTCAACAGAATGGCTCATGGTCGAGCGTCAGGAATGTTTCGTCATCTGGTGAAGAAAGTCCACTCGAAGCGGTAAGAGTTTCTAAAACTGAGCTTTTCGACATGTCCTGGCTTTTCAAGGAAATTTTATACCACACTGCGATAATGAAGTACTTAGCTCAAAAGACTAAATGGATTAAAGCAGCAACATGATTCAGTGTGTCATGTCAGACATGTAAAATACCGATCCCATGGCAACAGCATACATGTATCCCTTCGTTATGCTGCAATACCCTAATTAGGCTATCAACCATTATACCATGGCACGGCATGGAGTGCCTGTTTTCAGCCAATCAGCGCTCGTCTAGCCATGGTTATATTGACCAGTATAAATCCCGGTGCACGGTTCGTACGCTATGGCACTGCCACCGTACAACGTCACTTTCAAAGGCAGAGACCTTGTACAGTTGCAGTACTCCAGCGCACGGACTATTCACAGTAGACACAACAGACAACACATGCATGTGTACACTCCACACAGAACGGCATTACTGACGAGGAACAGTACACAATGGAAAAGAAGAATGACTTGTCTATTCTTTATGGTGAATCTGAGGACAAGAACGTCGAATCATCACATGCACAGAGTATCCAGAATGGATCAACGATGTACTTCGAAGAGTTAAAGATCATCAACAGACTGTCTCCTTCGTAACTAACTAGGTGATACAAAGTTAAGTCTACTTCAAATCCACCTACACTGATTGGAAAATGCTAGAATGGAATGAATTTAAGAAAAGGTGATGCGGAATTTGCAAAAAATGCATCTACATGTAAGCTAAATTGATTTCAAGATGCCGCATGTGAAAATCAGCATTGTATCACAATTATAGTAAGTTGTGTAACACTTACTCCCAAAGTGTCTCAGGTCTAACTAGTCGCAGTAGTTTGGTTCAACGACAGCTCCAGCACTCCAGCGATTCGGTTGACTTCCACACCGCTCATGGGGCGATATGCTACAATATACACAGGAACTGAAGGAAATCTTATGCAAAACATCCACAGAGAAATCTCCTGATCTTGCTCGACCATTCTTTCATTTGACAACTGATAACCATCAGAACATGTTTATGGACTGCATGATCTCCTGCTCACCAAATAGGGTACGTTCTGGAAATGCGTAAGGGTACCTGGCATAAGTAGAATATGACCGTCGTAGTTGGGTTATACCGTACCCTCATATAAATCCCTCCTGCTATCGCAGTCATGATTTATATTCAGCCGGTAAAACTCTCTCACTCGGGTTATATCCTCTACATACAGTCAACTTCGCTAATAACGACTGCGGATATAACGACAATTCGCGAATAACGACAGAATTCCCATGCCCAGAACAAAGTCCATTCTACCTGTATACATATAATGAGACTTCGGGTATAACGACACTTCGCGAATAAGGACACTTTCTGATGCCCGGCCGAGTGTCCTTGTACGCAAAGTTGACTATATCTGTCCCTCCAGGAACTTGCGATTCCGCGGCCGCGTTGTTTTCCGCGATTTGAACAAAAGTCCGTGATATCCGCGATATTTGAAAAATCATCCGCGTTATTGTAGAAAACTGTCCTTGATACTTGAAAAGCACCGCGATATTTCGAAAAGCAACCGCGATATTCGAGTCTTTCTTCGATGTTGTTTAGTTCTTGAAGCTCATCAGTAGTTTACTTGTGAGATCGACACCAGAATGGAGAAGTTTCTGGGCAAATCAGCGGCTGACAAGTCACAAAATAAGGCTCGCGTCGAGTGTTGTCCGAGGATGGAGGAAAGCTGTCTTGCAAGCTCCTGTCAGGCAGGTGTGTGGAGTTGAACACAGTCAGCGCAGCACACGTTCTGTTTTGTCATGCATGATTTATGCTGTACGGCTCGTACATCGCACACCACTACAGTACAAGTACACCAAATCGGCCGCAATTTCCGCAATTTTACCACAATAATCCCGCAATATTTGACAAAATCCGCATTATTCCCCGCAATTTATGGCGTTTTACCTCGCAACTTTTTCCGCAATATTTCCGAAATGTCTCCGCAAGTTTCTGGAGGGACAGCTATATAGTTGATCTAATGTGCAATCCATGTATACATGTACCTGTAGACAGGTCATTTGGATGAACTTCTCGCGTGATTCACCGAGGCTTTTTACGATGCGATCTGCGACTACGGCTTGCGATGCGAACTCGCGAAATGCCATTCATAGAAGAAGTCAGCGAGGCGACGTCGCCTTGCTGATCTGGCGCGAAGTTCAATGCAGTTGAGGGCGTCACCATAGTATTCGCATGGCTTGGTACAACTTTTACAAATCTACAAGCAACTCTTGAACCTTTGTACAACTTTGCTGCTGAAACGGTCAAAATCGTACGCTGCATCGCTTGTCGCATCGCGAACGATCAGTGAAGCTCAACTTCTGCGATGGCCCAGTTGCGACAGTTGCATTAGCTGCGATACGGATGCGATCATTTGGGGATTTCCCGTTTTCTTGGCTATCGCGCATCGCAAAGATGCTTCTGTGAATCCTGCTTACAGTCAACTTTGCGAATAACGACACTCGGTGGGGCATCAGAAAATTGTCCTTATTCGCGAAGTGTCCTTATACCCGAAGTCCCATTTGAATGTATGTGAACCCATACTTGTGTAGTATGACATGCATATCAAAATGAAGCTCTTTTCATGCTCTATGTCAATGTGTACTTTATTTTCATATTGCAATTGCAAGGAACCATAAAGTCAGTATGCAAGGGAAATAAATTGAAGAATAAGCCTTTTGGAGCCATCTACAGGGACATGTACATGTATGATGATTACTGTACAATCATGTACAACTACATGTACATGTAGCTGTGCTGAGTGCTCCAACTATTTTGAAGCAAAAAAAGAAAAGAAAATAAGCCCCCCCCCCCCCCTTGGCTACATTTTCTTGCATGTATGCCATTATCCATCACCATGGATTCTGGTACTTCTGCATGACAGGTACTTGAATAGCTGTCAAAAGCCCAGAAAGTCGTTACTCAAGCAGTGAATTTGACCTCGGGGCACTACAATCATGTCGCTATTTGCGAATTGTCGTTACTCAGATAGTCGTTATATACAGTTAGATGGGACTTTGCTCTGGGCATGGAAACTCTGTCGTTACTCGCGAATTGTCGTTATATCCGCAGTCGTTATTCGCGAAGTTGACTGTAATTGTTATGCTCTGTATCTTCCTTTGCAGGACGGTGGAGACAGTCTTGGGAAATCTTTCTCTGTATCCTCCTTGTTTGCTGCCATCACTCAGCTGGTTGTAGTAAATTTGAAGTCCCCTCGCAAGCTGTACATGACTTTCTTATTGGGTGTTTTGGTTGCACTTCAAGATGCATTCCTGTAGCCCAGTATTCTTGTAGCAAGTACCAAGCACACACAGCTATCGGCACTATGAACTAGTGTTGAAACGAGCATATCTGTAACAAACAAGCGACCAGTTCGAGTTTCACTGATGTGGCAAAGATGATTTTTATTTTATTTATTCAGGTTGACAAATGCCTCGAATTTTCAACCCTCGCACTGGGGTTGCTGCTGCTTTTGACTGGCTTCACTTCGGACGGGTATTGTCGAGATGTCTTTTCAGCGCCTTCGCTGAGCAGCCGTTGTAAGAATAGACTGTTTTGGAAAGATTGCAAGTAGCCTTGTTCTTTGTTGCATTGCGGGGAAAAGGAAAAAATTCCACACGACTAAGCGTGACTTTCGCTTGAACGGAGAGTTCACTAGGTGCACTGACTGTACTGTAATGTGTATGTCGTACCGTATACGGTGCTCGTCAGTGTAAATGACCTTGCCATGCAGCCGAGCCGAGTTTCTGGCGAGCGAGCTAACGAGCACCCGGTGAGATCCTTCCAACACTAGTATGACTATGAGCAGTTGTTTACCTTGACTTCTTGTTTTACAAATTTCTGAAGTCACTCTAACACCAAGCAGGCTAGACCATCTAGCCTTCATCTCTGTCCCCCGCCACCATCTACAATGTCTACGAGTGAGAGGCAGAAACTGTTAAGCAAGCGTGAGCGACTACAGCAGCAAGTGCAACACCTGAAGTCCACTAAGAAACAACTTGCCCTCGACCTGTCCCTGCTTAGGAACACACTCACAGAAAAAGGTGAGAGAACTGAAACAGCCGAGTACTACTGATATGCGATGTCCTTGGACTACGACATAGCTCAAATTGGTGAACCGTACGTAATTTGTATTAAATCAGACGAAAATGTGGTACATGTAAATGCACGATAGCAAATGTGTGTGTTTGTTGCTGCTCATCTGTATGTGCTTAGAATCTGAAGTGGCAGCTCACCGAAGTCGCATCAGTGAGTGTCGACACCAGACTTGTGTTTTGGAGCAGCAATCTCTCTCGGCCGGTCAACAGCTGCACACTTTGAATGAGATGTGCTCCCAAATCAGGACAATTATCACCAACCAACAGTAGGTTGTGATATACCCGTGTATTGCACGGTGTTCTATGGTGTTTGCTGTTTATTTGCCCCAACCGATGTTCCAACGGTTGGTGAGGGATCTGGATAAATGAGGTACCAGATAAGGAAGGTCCGACTGTACTGGTACTTTGAAGTACAGTATAACTCCCCTAATCCGGACGCCCCCTAATCTGGGCACCTTTCTGGCCCATCTAGAGTCACAAAAATGGAGCTTTTCAACGAAAAACGGCCCCCAAAACTATTGATTGGCATAAAAAAAAATGTTTGCTTGCTTGCACTAAGACTTAGTAAGTATGTATGTTCTGAGTTATGGGCAATTCCTAGCTACGGGAAGTGCCTGGTCCCAACCTGCCCGGATTGGGGGAGTTTTACTGTATGATGTGGTTCCTTACTGGACATCTGTACAGTATACAGTATACATGTATGTGTACATGAAGGCAGCTTGGGCTCTTTTACTGTTCTTATTCAGGGAGAAGCAGAAAGCTGGAAGCAGTACTCAATATAGTACAAGTGGTGCAGACGGTGTACTGGAATCTATTCCCCTGGTAAGGTTTGTCCTACTTCCAGTATTATTTCAAAACAATCTTTCCAGTTTGAGAAGAAAGACCTGCGTAGATCTACCCGGTACATGTATTTATAAGTACATAAAACACGCTTCTGATGTTTGCTTTATTGTGAGGGAAGCTAGAAAAAATATTTATTCTTCACTTGGCTTTTATCGTTTTGTTTATGGCTCCCACCGCTTAGGAGCTGCATCTGCGCCTTGATCCTAGAGGGTGGTGGCGTTCCTACGGATGCGGAAAACTCGGCTTCCAGCCGAGTCTCACGCGAACCGTGAATTTTCTTAATTTTTTTAATGGCATTGAGAAAAGGAAACGGTGCACCAGCTTCTCCAATCTCGTTCAGTACTGCCGGGCACCGAATGACGGAGCACCGAAGAACGACCAGGCTGGAATTTCATTAAGCACAGCATACCAATGTATACCCGGTGACTCAACTGCACATAGACTGTAATACATGAAAAATAAGAATGGTCTAGGCTAGGAGGCTGCCCCCCCCCCCCCCCCCCCCCCCCGTTCTTCGGCGACCGACAGTACTGTACTGTCACCTAGACACTGACATTGACTCGACAGTTCCGAGTCCTTGATTTTCACCAGTCTCCACTTATGGTGGCAGTGCAGATAGTGTGTGTGCAGTTACCATGGTTGCGGTTTGTTGAGAAAAACAGACACGGGGTGGGCTGTATTGCCGCTTTGGGTACTCAAGAGCATGAATTATGAGGTTGCAGTTGAGTGAATCGTTCTTTCTAGTAAGTGAGTATGACAGATCAGAACATAGATACATGCTAACTTATAGTCGGAGTTGAAAACAAGATGCATGATGAAGGTTATGGACTGGTATGCTGAAACACGTGGATGCTCCTTTTGTTGGCCCTATCGTGTAACATGCAGCAAGAAACACGCACTGCTGTTCAAGAGACAAAGGAGTTCCTTTTTCGCTATTACCAGGGGCAGTCATCAGAAAGGTCAGTGCTGGCTTTACCTGTGAGTACGTTATGAGCACGTACCACATTGAGCTATGTCGTAGCAGTACATGTGCATGGTCGGTGGCGTGAGGGTGCCCTGCGATCATGAAATGCATCATACGGCTAGGGGCTTGTACTTTTGGGAGATTGGACTTGTCTGCGATGTGCTCGAAAAGTTGGCAAAACAAGCATGATAATTGTCATGCACATGTACATACTGCATATTTGCTCAGAGTACACTTACAAGAAGGTCATTGGAAGTAGTATTGTCGTATGTGCTTGCTTGTTACCTGATTGCGACCAGGAGTCACTTGGATATGGACAAACATTCCGTCTGGTCCAAAGTTGAGGTGAGCCACAGAGTGCAGCTTGATTGTACGCTCAATGTGTGGTGATAATCATCATCCAGGCTTGCAACCGTTATATTGACAACTGTAAATGACCCAAATTTGACTTTTCCCGCTGCAGCCCTCACCCACTAGCTTCTTAGGAATAGGCTATTGTTCCGGGGTGTTCTCATGTACAGCTGCTGTTCACCGGCATCGGTATCGCTGCACATCAGCAGACTTTGCAGCAGACTGTGCTTCTGTGTGGGTATGTGTTTGCCGGGTGCGAGTCCAAATCACAATGGCAACACTGTTGACCTTTGGCTTTGGATGAAGCAGGCCTACGCCCGTCAACATCTACCCTGTCAACTGGCGAGAATCTTTCTTCGTCTTTTGCTGTGCATTCAAATCCTGCAAACACCGATCACTGACACAGTGTGTACTAGTACTTATCCTAATTAATTTTGAGGCAATCAGAAAACTGTGGATACTTATGCGACAGGGGATCTTTTTCCACGATCACTGTCCTGGCGTATCTCGCATGAAACATATTTAAAAGAAATATGTGTGTGTTTGCAGTCTCTCTGGAACAAGTATCCGCCAGCAACTATCATCTCCTCGCTACAATCGCTTGCCGATGAGCATGCACAGCTCACCACCCAGCAGACTAGTAACATTGATCTGAAGGCGGACTCTGACAAGCTCAGGTCAGTGTTAGGCCGCCGCCTTTAGTCTACATATCACAGTCACGCTGGCTAACGTAAGAGCAATGCTCTGCGACCTTGATGACACCTCCTCATACTTGCTCAGGCATATGTTCCTACTTTGTCTTTTTAATAGTTTTTCATTCTGGAGTTTCTATGGACCCACACTGCTATTGCTAGCATCAAGAGTACCTACCCCCCCCAAGAGTGTGCAACTCCCGCATAGCCTGCTGTCCCGACAGAATTTTCAATTGACGTCATTTTTATGATGCAATGCTCCTTGCACCAGTGATTTATGACATCTGCACAGGACGTCAACGCATCACACATTCCTTGAACTAGTTTGTGCAGGATCAAGTAGGGCGTTGTCCACCACAGGTTCAGGATACGTCTGATACAAATATGTGTACAGTGTGCATTGCATCCTAAAAGTGACGTCAACTTGAAATTCTGTCGGGACAGCACCCATCGTCGAGTTGCACACTCTTGGGGGTTATGTACAGTAAAACCTGTGACTACCGACCGCCCCTTGGTGCCAGCAAAAGCGGTCGTTAGTAGCAGGTGGTCTTTAGTTAGAGGTTTGCACCGCGTGACCATATATGGATCCCATTATATGATATGTATGTCAAAATGCAGCTAATACAATTCCCCAGGACTTGCGCAATGTCATTCTTATTTCAGGTCAAACAACACTTGGAGAGAAAGACGGAGAGATAGATAGAGACAGAGAGAGAGAGAGAGAGAAGATTAATTTTTTGCAGACTTCATATTCAGCTGCTACTTCTGAAGCCAGGAGTCAAACGTTCCCTGGCGAAGTTTCGTTTTGCGCTGGGCTTCAAATTTGTTCATGCGATCAATCGTACCGACTGTCCTTGTTGTGACTCCTCGATTGCTTGAACGCGATCCTTCAGCATCAGGACCTTGTGGTGCTGCTTTGTTTCTGGATTCCTTGGTGCCATCGTCCGAGTAGTAACATCGATCAGAGAGCGCTTTCGATGCGCTCTCCAAGACGTTTCCTATCATGTTTATTCTTGACAGCGCTTGAAATTTTGACAGGTGTAGTGCAGTCCACGCCGACTCCACGGTCAAAATTACCTGCGTTCATTTGTTCAGCTGTAGTATCGAAAGATTCCTTTCAGGACCATGGAAAATCAGCAAAATTTCAAGAAGGAGCTTCGAGCAACATTTGATTTCCCACATCGCGGTCGCTAGTTACGGGTCAAACATCGTCTTTGGGACAAGAAAAGGCGGTCGCTGGTCGCGTTCAGCAGGTAGTCGCTAGTCACAGTGCATTTTGAATGTGAGATCTTCCGTGCCTGGCGAAGTGGTCGGTAGTACCAGGCTGGTCGCTAGTCACGGTGGTCTTTACAGTCCATTTCAAAACTATAGACGCGTACCTAGGCAAAAACCGTTATGCCAGCATCTATACCACATAAAATCTGTGATCACTTTGTGCATAAATTTTTCCAAATTGGGCGTCTGTTATCCAATCCTTTAGAAACTATATGAGAGTAATTGTGGAGCGATCCTGAGCAATATTCCGAAAACTATTCTCAAAAAGTTCCAGCCAAATTTGAAATATTTCAAAAACCCTACGCGTCTATAGTTTTGAAATGCACTGTAGTTACAGGTTTTACTGTACTCTTGCTACCGTAGGATCAGGACAAGGAAACGACAAACTTTTAGAACTCTTCAATCTCTCAATCCTACTGTTAAGCAACGGTGGGGCGTTGCAGTGTTCAATGGCACCTTTTGTGCTTTTGCTAATATTGGAAGTTTTCATTGGTGTGTTTGTCCTTCCTCAGACTGCAAGGTAGCTCTACATCATCTCCAACGATTGCCAACTCACTGCAGAATTTAATTCAGGTACAGTACCGCAACTTGTACCGCAATTGTCCATATTTTTAGTAGAATATTTTCACGGGAATTACTTCAGAAGTACAACTTTGTCTGCACGACTGCAGACTACAGTACAGATGTAGCATAAATAGTAAATACCCCGCAGAATTAAAAGTTTTCTTGAAACCAATTTTGGTACGTGTGACTTGATACATGTGCTCGTACATTGGGGGACGTGAAGCTCGCGTGTGTGTGGGTGAGTCCGAAGCCTGTCCATGTGCAAACGCTCACTCTGGTGTGCAAGTCATGGGTGGTAAGTTGTTGACATGCAGAGTAGTCCTCTCAGGCTTCCTCTTCCCATGTGGCAAAGTCAGCCAAAGACGTAGTAGAAAACAACATTGGACGATCCACAGACACCGGCTTCAGTGTTGATGTGGGTGTCGAGCGTGTAGAAGTCGTAGTCGGGGCTGTGGCTGCGGGCTGTTGGAGATTTCTCAAAATATCTTGACACTTTTTAGACAATTGCTGTTCTCTGGCCTCAGCTTTCATCTGAGCTGCAACTAGCCTTGTAGTGAGAGCAGCGACTCCAGAGAATTTTGCGTGGCCATCATCGTCCGACATCTCGAAACCGGTTCGACACGAACAAACTACAAACTAATTTAAAATTTCCGGCCCGTGCGCAACACAACGAGGTGGAAACAAAGTCTGTCACTCAGGGCACGAAAAATAGCAACTAAAAACAGGTTTGTTCTACAAGGGACAAGTAGTTCACTGCGCCATGTGATGTCTGCCTTCACACGCACAAACACTCAAGACAATGGGTTGAGGTTGTGGGAGTATAAAATTTGACAGGTGTGAAGAAGACAAGTAAAAGAACAGCCGACAAGATCTAGCCAAGCATGCACTCGGGGGGCGACTAGTCTAAGATGGCGCAGGCTGATTGTGCCGTAACATACAGGCAAAACATAATTATGACATACTATAAGACATGTAAATATAACGAGGAAGTAAATCTAACGTTTTAACGAGTTACAGTGCGTATCGGTTATAGTGTGGTCGTGTAAAAGAATATACTGCCTACAAGAATGAACTCTCCTATTTTCATAATCATAACATTGGTTTCATGTGTATATTTATTCTTACAAGCAATGTTATCCTGTAATAGAATATATCGGTCCTAAGAATGGACTTTGTGTAGCAAAACATGCCAGATTAGTACGAAGTGTATCGCCTGTAGTAATAACATCTGCCCGATACAGTTCTGAACCGACTCGAATTGCATCATAATGCTGCAAGTGCATCTGTTGGGGTCATGTAACTCATGTTGCTCAGCCACATGGTGAACCTATCGCCCAGTATGGGACTACTTTGGAAGTATGAGCAACCGCATACACAGCAGCACTACGTTGCATGTATGATGATCTTCCTGGCTATGCGCACATGCATATGACACGTCACACTATTTTATCGTGTGTAAGAAATATCGGAAATAAGAATAGAAAGTCGTTTTTCAAACACCCACGCTATAACCGATACCTACTGTACTTCGAAGTACATTTCTTCTTTATAATACCGGTAAGTTCTGTTGAGGCTGCACTTGTGTGTTTGTTTGTGTATATGTGTGCGTGTGTATAATATCCATGTGTGTATCAATATAATCATGTGTGTGTGTGCGTGTGCGTGTGCGCGTCTGTGTGATCAGACAAGTCAAGTTGAACATATCAACCAGTTCACCACCACACAGAAGTTGCTGTGTCAAGCACGCGAGCAAGAACAGCACTTACAATCTCTTCTGCAGCAGTATCACGAACGCCAGCAAAGGGCACTCTCCAGTCAGCCTCACTTGCTTGCTACCTCCAGGTAAAAATTTAGTAAAATTAATTTAAACAATCGACGAGGAGACAATAGTCGTAAAATGGCAATAAATAAGATAAATTGTGCACTCATAACAACAGCAAAAATGAAGAAAGTCAAGTTCCATAACGTTTTCTTGTGACTGTCATCAGTGGAACGCCGTCACATAAAAATGTAATAACTAAAACACACACTTATATACATGTAGCTAATATGGTTTCAGGTAGAAATACAGCAGCTAACAAGTACAAAAAGCGAAGTTTGCAAAGTTTGCAAAAAGCGAAGTTTGCAAAGGTGCAAACATTGCACATTGCAAAGGTGCAAACTTCGCTTTTTGTACTTGTTAGCTGCTGTATTTCTACCTGAAACCATATTAGCTACATGGATATAAGTGTGTGTTTTAGTTATTACATTTTTATGTGACGGCGTTCCACTGATGACAGTCACAAGAAAACGTTATGGAACTTGACTTTCTTCATTTTGCTGTTGTTATGAGTGCACAATTTATCTTATTTATTGCCATTTTAAAATTAATTTAGGACGGACTTTGTTAACACACACCTGGCATTGAGTATGAATTTCATGGCACCGATTTCCACCTAAGGGCGCATGCTTCCTGACTCTTTAACTGTGCTGTTTAACTGTGTTCACATGTGCAAATTGTGTGCATGCACTCAGGTCTTCAATTACCTCTGAAGTGGAGAAGGTTGGCTTGCAGGCTGAGCTACAACAGTGGCAGTCAGCATTGCGACAGAACAAGGAGAAATGCCATCGACGACGGCAGGAGCGAGAAGATCTGCTTGCCGTTCATCAGCAGATTTCTAGTTTCACTGCTGACGTGGTACGTCAATTTCTTGCAACTCGCTTGGTAGATCTACCATGTGCAGCTTGAACTTTGCTGTTTGTGTAGTGCATTTGCTCAATGTACAATGGCAGAGTGTCCCTGAGAAATGTCATGTCTGGTATGGAACATTATTGGATGGCTACATTGCAACTTTCTACATTGGGTTTCCTCAATCCAAACACTCTTTCTACATTGTCAAAAAAATGCAGGCCGACGCACACCGGACCTCATCAACTTTCTTGGCTGTGATCAATGTTCTGGCACATCAGGCGAATTAGCTCTGTCTTTCTCTCACCCACACCAGCAGCTTGTACCTGGTGCCTTGTCGATGAGTGGATGGCCATATCTTACTAGGAAGACAGTGCTGATGTGTCTGATGTGCAGGAACATGTATTGCCACCTAGAGAGTATGCGAGACCCTGCGTTTGTTGACTGCCATTTCTCTGAATACTTGTGCAAGTAATTATATTGCTAGCATTTTCCAGTTATGGCTTGAATGCAGCAAGGCTCTGGGATACAACCTTACACATGTTTGTTCTGTGGTTTGCTATGTATGGCAGTTTGAACTTTCTGGTTTACAAGTTATGGAGTGTGTGTGTGTGTGTGTGTGTGTGTGTGCGCGTGCGTGCGTATGTGCGTTTGTGTGCGTGTGTATGTTTCTAGGAGAAGAACCAGACATTGATCAGCGACCTGATCCAGTACAATTCCAGTGCATTCGATCGCTTGAGTGAACAACAAACTAAGGTACTAACGTCACGCACACTAGTACTGGTGTCAACAGCATGGACGCATCATTAATAATGTAGATTACAAGTACATGTACGACACAAGTCTGCCCATTCAGTGATATAACGTACTGTATGTATCGTTGAACCTTTGTAGCTCAGCTGTAGCCTCATCAAAGTTGAGGTTCTACGGTTCTCTGGTGTTGGTGTGAAGCGGTCACGATCAGTCCAGGTGTGTGATATGTACATGTACTACACTGTAGTATCCACCTGAAGAGCAGGCAAAGGGGTTTACCCATGTTGTCGAGGAGGGCATCACTGGGGGGGGGGGGGGGGGGGGGGGAGGACGGGATTGAACAAAGATAAAGTGTATGTTGTGAACTTCCAGGATATTCTCTTGCAACTTATTCAGAAAATGGAACTTACCAATACATCAACGGCCACTCTGAGATATTTCCAGCTGTCCATTTCGGATGATGGGAGACTTTATTGAGTGCTGAATTTGCTGTACTTCAAGTATGTACATTGTAGTCAAAGGAAGATGCACGCTACATGCACTAGTAGGCTTTCTCCCGTTCGTTTTGTGTATGCTGGTCAGATTCGTCAGTATGCTGCCCGGAGCCTGTCATCTCACCATTCCGACTTGACATCTAGCTGTGCAGTGCTACGCGATCAGCTGCTGGAGTCTAGTCGTGCTGTGCTCAAACTTTCTCTCAACCGTCTCCTTGTTGACAACTCTGATCGGTGAGTGTTGCCAAAGAGTGACGTCACATTTCTCGCTGGTATCACTTTCCACCTGGCAAGCCTGCAAGAAAGTGGAATTTTCGTGCATGACATATTTCACTATTAACTAGGGGTGAAACAATTATACCGAACATTCGAATACTCGTTTGGATTTTTCAAATATAATCGTACTCGGAATAAATCAGAGTACTCGCTCATACATGGTACATGCATTTACCACAGAAGTCTGCAGTTTCAGAGCAGCAGTCAGCAGATATTGATGTGCAGACTGTGTGGTGAACATTTGTACACGAGTAGAGAGAGCCCAAATGACCCGCCAACCAATATACCCGAGAAAAGAACTGCCAATCTGTTCAATCAGGGTTGTATCATGTGAGTTTTGAGGCGGTTGGTGTGCGATTTTTAGGATATCTAGAATACTCGAATATTCAATCGGAGAAAATCAGAGTACTCAAACTCGGGATCTCAGTGCCAACTTTCACCCCTACTATTAACCAAGTCAATCTTATTAAATTGAGGAGGAGTGAATTTCCCAAAATGCTCTTCTGCGTTGAGCCTTCTTGCAGGCTTGCCAAGGGGAAGATTTGACATGCTTCTCGTATGCTCCGGATGGCAGTCGACAGGAAGTCATAGTGACCTCCACCAGTTTGGAAGAATCCGACTTCTCTAGCAACCGGCTTTTTGTCGTCCAGTGCTCACTTCACCCGTTTCACCTGCCTTTGTGCTTTTCCTGTGCTCAGCTCTAGCTGGTGTCCTGTGGAGGATCTAAGCATACACAGAATGCTCTGCAGCACAACCTCCGGTGCCAATCGTCACCAGGCTGTATTGCAGCTGCTGCGCTATCCACAGTTCAAGGTAATTACCGGTATTCATGCGTTGTGTATGTTGGATCATGCTTGTCCTGTTGTCTGTCTTACTGGTATGCTACGATGTGTCGCTCTGGGTTTCTAGAGTTCTGCCGTCATTGATGTGCATACCGGTACATGTACTACACTCGCATGTGTGCATACCGGTACATGTACTACACTCGCATGTGTGTATACCGGTACATGTACTACACTCGCATGTGTGTATACCGGTACATGTACTAAACTCGCATGTGTGTATACCGGTACATGTACTACACTCGCATGTGTGTGTGTGGCATGTACATACACAGTGCATGTACAGCAATGTGCTTCTGCTTGCGTGTTTGGCGATAGAATGATTAGAAATGATGTATGAATAACTTGGTGTTTCCCTCCACTGTGTGCTTTGTGCAGTGCTCCGATGGTCTGCTGCAGCATGTTTGTCAGCTGATTGAAAGCAGTGAGTCATTTAGTCACTGTAGTGTCCGCAGATATCCTTCTACTGTAAAAGCCATAGATATAACGAAGTGCTAACTCGAACGAGTTAACGGGGAGAAATCTGTCGTTAAAATAGAAATCGTTCTACAGAAATCGATACATATAATGTCCTATTTAGCGTTGAGAATGAGTGAGAATCGTTACCTCTTTATAAATGCTGTATGCACTGCTCTTTCCATTATTTTCTTCCTATGCAAGTCGCAACTCCTGTTTTGAGTTGTTTTTCTTCTCTCTTTTTCTTTCCCTACTGGTTGCTGTTACACTCACTGATCCTTATGCACAGATATACAGCATTCCCTCACTAGTGGGACCATTGTTATTAGGCTAGGGCCTGTTTTGGACTTCCCACTCTAAATAAAGAATACAAACAACAACAACAAACAAACAAACCTTTGGTACACGTAAACTAGTCAATTTTTGGGAAATCGTTATATATGCGCCTCGTTAGAATAAAGGCTTTTACAGTATTATAATCCAAACCCGTGTCAAGTACCCGGTGGATTGTGCACTGCAACTCTGATCAGACATTTTTATTTTTATTTTATTTTATTTCACCGTCCGATGGCAGAAGCCAATGCAAAGAAGGGGGCGTTAGCCAGCCATGGCAAGACATGACCCCATGAGCAGCAGGAAAGTGTTACTTAGGCTGTGTTTACATGAGGCGTTTCAACCCGGGTTGAGTTCGACCCGGGTCAGATTTCAACCCGCCGTGTACACAAAATGAATGGCGCGTTTACATGACGCATTGCGCTTGACCCGGGTTGAAATTTCGTCCCGGGTTGATTTCAACCCTCCCCCCAAGGGGAGGGTTGAAATCAACCCGGGTCAAGAAAGTTGTACTAACGTACTTCTGTGCGTATCTCGCGCCAGGTTTGAACAGCACTGCATATGCAAATTTCACGCGAACGGATTCACGTGACCATACAGGACTCTAGAAGTGGACTTTTGGCGGCATATCAGTATTTGACCCGGGTCAACTGTCTTCATGTAAACGCTCACCTATTTTGTCTATCGTACAGACTTTCAACCCGGGCTGAACTCAACCCGGGTTGAAATTTCTCATGTAAACACAGCCTTAGTTTTGTAGTACCCGGAGTACTTCTCATCTCAACCAACGTGGTTATGGATCAATACACCCTGGCTCCGGACAATGTGTGCGTACTAAGCAAGAGTACTACAGTATGTCTTATCAGAGTATGTACTAAGCAAGAGTATGTCTTAGGCCATGGTAAAAATTATCTTTGATTCTCAAGTACGCGCGCACCGATTTTTGGTGGCGCACCGACGATTTTTTTTATTTCTATGCATGCCTATGCGTGCATGAAAACGGTCAATGCGAAAGGCATGAATCCGGGAGTAGTAAAATACCGGTATTTTTCTAATCCCTGGCCTGAATAATAAAAGAATTATAAATTAATTTATGAACCTGTGACGTACACATGTGTGACCCTATCTTTGGAAATAAAAAAATTCGTGGGAATTAAAATAAAAAATCGCTCGCTCGCACCGATTTTCACAGGCTCATGACCTGAGAATCAACTTTATTTTTACCATGGCCTTATCAGAGTATGTACTAAGCAAGAGTATGTCTTATCAGAGTATTCACTAAGGGGCCAAGTCCAGACAGATCATACCTCTGCCAACACTTCTACCGATTTCTACCAGCCTCAAACCTGGTAGAGCCGGTAGAGGAAAGTAGAATCTACCGTTTGGGGTAGGGAAAAAATGAACACACATGTAGTTTCTACCCAAGCCTGTAGGTCAAAAATGAACGCCCCCTGGTGGGCTCCATTGTAGTTATGTTCTTATGGGACTTGTAAAGGACACAATCGGGTTCCATTGTCTTTTCACTCTCTTCATCATTATTGTGTTCTGTACCTGCAGTACATTTCTCAAGATACATGGCCTCCACTGTAGCCATCCATTATACCCATACATCCCTCATGACACTCTCAGTTGGCGATCTCTGGATGGATCTATGTGCGAACATGTCTGTATGCATGTGCTTGTTTTGTGTTCAGATGTCAATGCCAGCAGACATCTGACAGTGCTGTCGGCAGCCTGCAAGAAAGCTAGCAGCAAACAACAGCAGCAACTCATGGTTTCAGGTACTGTCTGGAGGTGACTAGGAATCTAGTGTGTGCGGTAGTAGTGGCGCTGGTGGGAGCAGGAGTCGCAAGGTCGCCTGCTTGCCAACACATTTGGAAGATGAGATAATTTTGGCTGTATAATCAAGTGCGCCATACTGTAAACCGTGAAATTATTGCGATGGTCTAATTTCTGCGAAATTCGCGACCGCGTGGAAATCGCGAAATTTAGACAGCGCGAAAAGGAGATCCATGAAAGGTTTAGCAAGAATGCCACAGTACAGGTCAGACCTCGCTATAACGTAATCTCTGGGGGATGGGAGAAATAATAATTATGTTATAGCGAGGTTTATGTTATAGTGAGTTGGGCACGCCAATATGCAATATGTATGTCAAAATGACGCTCTTCACTTACTCAAAATGCCGGCTTTGAGTATCAAAGCCAAGTTAGCCCACGCGGGCACATGCGTAGTGATGGTGTCATGATGCATATCATTAATTATTATTCTGTGCCGAGTATGGTCTGTAATTTGCATTTTGTTTGCACTGCTGCTACTGTTGCCTTTATGTGCGCTGCAGTAGCTAGTCGAATGCAGTTTGGTTGTCTTTTCCTTTGGACAAGAAGTGCTTTCCTTGCCAGGCTGGTAATTTCTCTTTCTTAGAAGGGAATCAGTTGTGTTCGGCTGCGTAGTCAAGCGCTTGCAAATTCACAACTTCGCTGACGCAGCGAAGGATCGCGCTTGGTTGAAATATTTATTTGTTGAGCGGGTAGATCGGGGAGCTCCTCGTCGCAGTCGTGCATGTCCTGGCGTTCATGAGGCCAAGCACGGACTTCTCGTCGCCGAGGACCAGTTGTTTCCGCGTCGACATAGCGCCTGGCGTTGACGCCAACTCAGGACTGGCTGTGATCACCTGCCAATACTCTAGCCAAAGCAGTCGACAAGGAGCGGAGGTGTGTACATCGACAAAGTAGGCTGGTGGTTTTCAACATGTCACTACAACTTTGAGTGAGGGACGATCGTTGATCATCTACATATCAGTTGTGTTTGTCAAACGCTTGTGGCCTTCGATGTGGATCTGACGATTTTATGCTCACGGTGCGTTCGTTACGCACCATCTCTGCCTACACACGGTATTCCACTATCTCAGGGAAAAATCCTGCCCCAGTCGTTCTGGGTATAAAACTATTCCGGCTAGCTGTGCTAGCCTGCACAAGAACCAGTACGCTGCACCAAACTAGGTGCTTATGTTATCTTTTGCTTAGTGGTTCGTGGCACGAGTTGACGTGACGGTTCTGCAGTTCTTTGACCACGTCAGCATCCTCGTCGCCACTGGCGCCGAGAAGGTGGTTCGCTCATCCCGGTGGTGACGGTACTTCGCATAGACGTCGACTGCTTGGAGCAGGTGATGTGGCTACCTGACGAGAAGTTCTCTACTATTCTAGCGGCTTTGAGTGAGTGGTTCATGCGCACTCGCTGCCCACAGCGGGATCGGCTGACCATGATCGGCATCCCGTCCTTTACCGCCGCCCCGGTGGTTCCTCCTGGCAGGTCTTTCATCTGCCGTCTCACCGATTTCAGCTGCCCAGCTCCGTCTCTTCAGTCAGTCTTCACCGTTGCCACAGACGCCCACTTGGACATCCACTGGCGTCGCTTCTTTGCTGCGAACTGGACTGGCCAATACTTTTTCCATGATGTTGAGTGGTCACAATCCCCTGACCTTGAGCTAGTCATGTCTACCAGCTGCCTCTGGTGTTGGCTTTGGCGGTTTCTATCATGGACCATGGTTTGTGGCATTGGGCCGCTGCGATGCAGGCCGCACCTACATTGTATTATGATTACTTACTTCCGCGCACTGGTCACAGCATTAATGACAGTATTCCTGCTGCCCGTTTCAGCCCAAGGTATATACCCATGAACGCCACCGTTCGGCATGTGATTCGTCAATTGTCTGCTCTGCCCTCAGTTCTGGGTGCATGGTCTACTCACACTCGTTATCCGAAGCGGGGTCTGCTGTCTTCCATCGGCATGCTTTCACTTGCTGCCGTGGTGGTGCCTCCTGGTCGATGTTGGCTTGGGTGGCTATTTTGTTGGCCAGTGGTTTTTGGGACGGTGGTGCCAGGCCAGCTGGGGCCGTGTTATCCTCCGTCAGGCTCTCAACTGTAACCAGGTGAGCTCCCACTTCATGCGCATTGCTGGGGCGATACTCCTGGCGGCCAGAGATGTAAGTGAATTGGTGATATGACGGGCAGGGCGGTGGCAAAGTACGTCTTCCGAGCGCTACATCCGGCAAGTGGCCGGCATGCCACCCCAATGGACAAGTAGACTAGCATCTCTACATGGCAGGGTGTGAGTGAAAATGTCTCGGTTCCGAGCACTGGCCCCCGCAGTCTGCAGCCATCCAGTACAAGTACCTTCCCCTAGCTCGCTGCTTTGAGTGCGGCCAGTGACGCGCTAGTTGAGGACTCCGTCTCGGAGCGTACCAAACAAACGTTAAGCCTGGTATTGCTGCATATTTAGAGTTCTGCCGTACTAACTCCGTTGTGGCACTTTCTCCTACTATTGAAACTACTGTATCCTTCGCCGCTAGTCTCTTTGTTTTAAGAAGTCTGTCTCTGTCATCAATTCGCGTTTACCTAGCGGCAGTCCGCTACTACCTGTTGTGCAATGGGGCGGCAGTGGATGTTTAAAGTCGGCTCGCCTAACAGCAGTGTTGCATGGCATAGAGAGACGGCAACCCCCCTCAGCGTTGGCTCGGAGAGAGCTTTCGTTGGACGACTTGATCCATTTCCGGCGATACTTGCAACGTTCAAACTATGCATATGTGAATCAGACTATGCTGTGGGCAAGTGTAACTCTAGCCTTCTATGGCTTGCTGCGTGCCAGTGAGTATCTGGCGCCTTCTATTCACACGTTTGACAGCCATAGAGCACGTGTGTGCGAGGCTCTCAGTATTGCACCCGACTCGGTCACGTTGCGGCTGAAAGTCACTAAGACGCGGCAATCCGGCGAAGGTGGAACTGTCACGGTGTCTTCTACTGGCGACGAAACGTGCCCGGTACTGGCAATGTCCGAATTCCGGCGCACGACAGCTCATGCCTGCAGCTCTACGCCTGTGTTCGATTTTGCTGAAGGGAATTACCTTACTCCGCCATGTTTGAACAAGATACTTCGTCAGGCTCTCAACTGCAACCAGGTGAGCTCCCACTCCATGCGGATTGGTGGGGCGACACTCCTGGCTTCCAGAGGTGCAAGTGAAGCGGTGATACGCCGGGCAGGGCGGTGGCGCAGTACAGCTTCCAAGCGCTATGTTCGGCAGGTGGCCGGCATGCCACCCCAATGGAAAAGTAGAGTAGCATCTCTACGTGACAGGGTGTGAGTGCAAGTGAGTGTTATGCTCTGCTGACATTTATTGATTCTGTGACGATAGTCGGTATACAGATCCCATCATTTAACTATAAGCATTAGGTGGGGTTTGCCATTGTCACTCAAATCGGCCGTGATAAGCAGTGTGATGGATGCGTTTGGCTCCAGGTGTCTGTTTTTGGGAGGGCCACGTATACATGGCTGCTGTGTTGCTGCTGCAATGTTGTGGCAGCGGCATCTTGATGTGATGGACTGATGTTGTAACAGTGTAGATCTACCCATTTGCTGTTGCTGGGTACCGTAGTTTGTCAATTGTGCCTGTTTGAAGTTGCCAGGCCAGCTTGTATTGGTGCGTTCCCGTTTGCTGTTGCCGGGACACCATGTTTATAACGACGTACCCGTTTGCTGTTGCCGGGGCCGTGTTTGTACTGGTGCGTTCCCGTTTGCTGTTGCCGGGACACCATGTTTGTAACGGCTTACCCGTTTGCTGTTGCCGGGGCCGTGTTTGTACTGGTGCGTTCCCGTTTGCTGTTGCCGGGGCACCATGTTTGTAACGGCGTACCCGTTTGCTGTTGCCGGGCCGTGTTTGTGTTGGTGCGTTCCCGTTGAGTTTGCCGGGGCACCATGTTTGTAACGATGTACCCGTTTGCTGTTGCCGGGTGACATATTTGCCAATTGTGCTTGTTACAAATTGCCGTGCTGTGCGCGTTATGAGGTGATAAGAATTATGAGCCATGCATTGGCTTGCTGTGCCCAATGCCAATGGCTCTTGCTAACACGGCAATTTGCTATCATTGGTGATATTTCAAAGAGTGACAAATGTGAAGAAAAAAAAAAGATAAGGCCACCTAGAATTAATTCGTTGTTTCGGGTCACTTCACTCATCCGTTCCAGGGTCGGTCGGTCGGGTTTATTTTTTAATTTTTTTAATTTTTAATTTTGGTTACTGCCATGCGCCATACCGCGTACCGCGTACCGGTACATAATATCGAATAGCTTTTGTCCATCAAGCCAGTCGACCAAATCTAGACGATCCAGCGCAGTCAGTATCCCTTCAGATCCAGGTCTCCAGCTAGCTCCAGGACCAGATCTTGACCTCGCTAGCAAACGAGTCTGATGAGCAGCTCTCACCAAAACCTCTGTCAATGAGCGACGCGGTGGCGGAGCTGATGCTGTTTCAGGACCGATCGCGGATCGGAGAATACAACGTCGTCACCATGCAAGCACTGCAGCCTGTCATTGGGCTGCTTCTGACTCTGAGATCGATGTCTGGTTTTAGGGCCTTTGTAGGGTCGCGTGCGTACATAGTCTACATACAACGTAGTCATGTACATGTACATTTGCATGCACAATAAAAAAAAACATTTTGCGGTCGGGTGAAAAAAGACGGTCGGTCGGGTGACCCGAAACAACGAATTAATTCTGGGTGGCCTAATAGGGACGTTTAGCAATGCGAAAATTCGAACTTTTCGTGGTGGCGATATTTCGCGAAAATCTATTTCGAAAAAGAAAACTTGTGAGGTTTAGCAATGCGAAACGACTTTTTCTCGAAGCTATTTGAATCTCATAGTACCGTACCGTATATGCAGCTCAGTCTCAAGCAGGGGGCTGTAAAATTACCACTCCCTGTAGTGAAATGCGTACCGAGAAAAGAGAAAGTTACTTTCGCAAATCACTGCAACTTCGCGTCCAAGTTTTCGAAGTTTCGACCTTTGTTTCTGTACTCATTCCCAGACTCGAATTTTCTTTCGAACTTTCGCGTTGCTAAACGTCCTTAATGGCAAACCCCCACAACTAGGTTCTATGCTTGGTGTGCTGGTGCGAGCAAGTTTTGCAAGCATATTGCAATGTGGAATACCTGCGTGTGTATGCATGTGTATACATAATATTATTATGCTTGGCCACAGGGCCTAGCGGGTGTGTGCACGCACACCTGGGTGTGCGGTGGCAGGTGCATGCATGTGGGTTAAGTTACTGATTACAACTACTAGTATACTGTTTTACAATCATACAGGTATGATGATGACTACATGTAGCAAAGATGTGTACAGGCTTGTCAGCAAACGGGTGACAAGGTCATGTAGTGCGTGTACTTGTACAGTGCTGGCAACTGAAATCCGACCCTCTTGGCGGCGCGGCATGTGACAAGATTAGAGCCATAAAAGTAATGGGAGTAGTAAAATACCGGTATTTTACTACTCCCTGCTTCCGAGGTGGACGGCTCAGTCTCGAATTTGTCGCGAGAAGGCATGCATGCCGTGTAGATCTACATACCGGTAGTCATTTTTACGAGTTTTTACGTTATGCTGAGGTCTCCGTGCGCCCGGGACCCAGCAAACAGTGCGTTAACCCACATGCATGCACCTGCCACCGCACACCCAGGTGTGTGTGCACACACCCGCTAGGCCCTGTGGCCAAGCATAATAATATTATGTACACACGCAGGTATTCCACATTGCAATATGCTTGCAAAACTTGCTCGCACCAGCACACCAAGCATAGAACCTAGTTGGGGGGTTTGCCATTACCTTTTTTTCACATTTGTCACTCTTTGAAATATCACCAATGATAGCAAATTGCCGTGTTAGCAAGAGCCATTGGCATTGGGCACAGCAAGCCAATACATGGCTCATAATTCTTATCACCTCATAACGCGCACAGCACGGCAATTTGTAACAAGCACAATTGGCAAATATGTCACCCGGCAACAGCAAACGGGTACATCGTTACAAACATGGTGCCCCGGCAAACTCAACGGGAACGCACCAACACAAACACGGCCCCGGCAACAGCAAACGGGTACGCCGTTACAAACATGGTGCCCCGGCAACAGCAAACGGGAACGCACCAACACAAACACGGCCCCGGCAACAGCAAACGGGTACGCCGTTACAAACATGGTGCCCCGGCAACAGCAAACGGGAACGCACCAGTACAAACACGGCCCCGGCAACAGCAAACGGGTACGCCGTGACAAACATGGTGTCCCGGCAACAGCAAACGGGAACGCACCAATACAAGCTGGCCTGGCAACTTCAAACAGGCACAACTGACAAACTACGGTACCCAGCAACAGAAAATGGGTACACTGTTACAACATCAGTCCATCACATCAAGATGCCGCTGCCACAACATTGCAGCAGCAACACAGCAGCCATGTATACGTGGCCCTCCCAAAAACAGACACCTGGAGCCAAACGCATCCATCACACTGCTTATCACGGCCGATTTGAGTGACAATGGCAAACCCCACCTAATGCTTATAGTTAAATGATGGGATCTGTATACCGACTATCGTCACGGAATCAATAAATGTCAGCAGAGCATAACACTCACTTGCACTCACACCCTGTCACGTAGAGATGCTACTCTACTTTTCGATTGGGGTGGCATGCCGGCCACCTGCCGAACATAGCGCTTGGAAGCTGTACTGCGCCACCACCCTGTCCGGCGTATCACCGCTTCACTTGCACCTCTGAACGCCAGGAGTGACGCCCCACCAATCCGCATGGAGTGGGAGCTCACCTGGTTGCAGTTGAGAGCCTGACGAAGTATCTTGTTCAAACATGGCGGAGTAAGGTAATTCCCTTCAGCAAAATCGAACACAGGCTTAGAGTTGCAGGCATGAGCTGTCGTGCGCCAGAATTCGGACATTGCCAGTACCGGGCACGTTTCGTCGCCAGTAGAAGACACCGTGACAGTTCCACCGTCGCCAGATTGCTGCGTCTTAGTGACTTTCAGCCGCAACGTGACCGAGTCGGGTGCAATACTGACAGCCGTCCACACAAGTGCTCTATGGCTGTCAAACGTGTGAATAGAAGGCGCCAGATACTCACTGGCACGCAGCAAGTCATAGAAGGCTAGAGTTACACTTGCCCACAGCATAGTCTGATCCACATAATTATGCATAATTTGAACGTTGCAAGTATCGCCGGAAATGGATCAAGTCGTCCGCCGAAAGCTCTCTCCGAGCCAACGCTGAGGGGGGTTGCCATCTCTCTATGCCATGCAACACTGCTGTTAGGCGAGACGACGACTTTAAACATCCACCGCCGCCCCATTGCACAACAGGTAGTAGCGGACTGCCGCTAGGTAAACGCGAATTGATGACAGAGACAGACTTCTTAAAACAAAGAGACTAGCGGTGAAGGACACAGTAGTTTCAATAGTAGGAGAAAGTGCCACAACGGAGTTAGTACGGCAGAACTCTAAATATGCAGCAATACCAGGCTTAAACGTTTGTTTGGTACGCGCCGAGACGGAGTCCTCAACTAGCGCATCACTGGCCGCACTCAAAGCAGCGAGCTAGGGGAAGGTACTTGTATTGGATGGCTGCACGCTGCGGGGGCCAGTGCTCGGAACCGAGACATTTTCACTCACACCCTGTCATGTAGAGATGCTAGTCTACTTGTCCATTGGGGTGGCATGCCGGCCACTTGCCGGATGTAGCGCTCGGAAGACGTACTTTGCCACCGCCCTGCCCGTCATATCACCAATTCACTTACATCTCTGGCCGCCAGGAGTATCGCCCCAGCAATGCGCATGAAGTGGGAGCTCACCTGGTTGCAGTTGAGAGCCTGACGGAGGATAACACGGCTCCAGCTGGCCTGGCACCACCGTCCCAAAAACCACTGGCCGACAAAATAGCCACCCAAGCCAACATCGACCAGGAGGCACCACCACGGCAGCAAGTGAAAGCATGCCGATGGAAGACAGCAGACCCCGCTTCGGATAACGAGTGTGAGCAGACCATGCATCCAGAACTGAGGGCAGAGCAGACAATTGACGAATCACATGCCGAACGGTGTCGTTCACCTTGGGCTGAAGCGGGCAGCAGGAATACTGTCATTAATGCTGTGACCAGTGCTCGGAAGTAAGTAATCATAATAGGGGCGGCCTGCATCGCAGCGGCCCAATGCCACAAACCATGGTCCATGATAGAAACCGCCAAAGCCAACAACAGAGGCAGCCGGTAGACATGACTAACTCAAGCTCAGGGGATTGTGACCACTCGACATCATGGAAAAAGTATTGGCCAGTCCAGTGCGCAGCAAAGAAGCGCCGCCAGTTGATGTCCAAATGGGCTTCTGTGACAACGGTGAAGACTGACTGAAGAGACGGAGCGGGGCAGCTGAAATCGGTGAGACGGCAGATGAAAGACCTGCCAGGAGGAACCACCGGCGCGGCGGTAAAGGACGGGATGCCGATCATGGTCAGCCGATCCCGCTGTGGGCAGCGAGTGTGCATGAACCACTCACTCGAAGCCGCTAGAATAGGAGAGAACTGCTCGTCAGGTAGCCGCATCACCTGCTCCAAGCAGGTGACGTCTATGCGAAGTACCGTCACCACCGTGATGAGCGAACCACCTTCTCGGCGCCAGTGGCGACTAGGATGCTGAGGTGGTCAAAGAACTGCAGAACCGTCACGTCAACGCGTGCCACGAACCACCAAGCAAAAGATAACATAAGCACCTAGTTTGGTGCAGCGTACTGGGTTTTGTGCAGGCCAGCACAGCTAGCAGGAATAGTTTGATACCCAGAACGACTGGGGGCAGGATTTTTCCCTGAGATAGTGGAATACCGTGTGTAGGCAGAGATGGTGCGTAACGAACGCACCGTGAGCAGAAAATCTTCAGATCCACATCGAAGGCCACAAGCGTTTGACAAACACAACTGAGACGTAGATGATCAACGATCGTCCCTCACTCAAAGTCGTAGTGACATGTTGAAAACCACCAGCCTACTTGGTCGATGCACACACCTCCGCTCCTTGTCGACTGCTTTGGCTAGAGTATTGGCAGGTGATCACAGCCAGTCCTGAGGTGGCGTCAACGCCAGGCGCTATGTCGACGCGGAAACAACTGGTCCTCGGCGACGAGTAGTCCGTGCTTGGCCTCATGAACTCCAGGAAATGCACGACTGCGACGAGGAGCTCCCCGATCTACCCACTCAACAAATAAATATTTCAACCAAGCGCGATCCTTCGCTGCGTCAGCGAAGTTGTGAATTGGCAAGCGCTTTCAGCTCAGCGCTTGACTACGCAGGCGAACACAACTGACTCCCTTCGAAGAAAGAGAAATTACCAGCCTGACAAGGGAAAGAAAGAGAAATTACCAGCCTGACAAGGAAAGCACTTCTTGTCCAAAGGAAAAGACAACCAAACTGCATTCGACTAGCTACTGCAGCGCACATAAAGGCAACAGTAGCAGCAGTGCAAAAAATGCTAATTACAGACCATACTCGGCACAGAATAATAATTAATGATATGCATCATGACACCATCACTACGCATGTGCCCGCGTGGGCTAACTTGGCTTTGATACTCAAAGCCGGCATTTATAGCGAACATTACGCTATAGCGGATTATGTTATAGCGAGGACATTTTGTACAGAAGTGATGCGGTTTCGGCAGGGACATTCACATTTGTACGTTATAGTGAGGTGTATGTTATAGCGGGGGTCGTTATAGCGAGGTCTGACCTGTACTATTATAGTAGCACATTCTGCAATCGCAAAATTAAAACCTCGCAAACCTGTCCGGATTCTGAAAACGCGAACTAAAAACGCCGCGAAAATTTCACGCTTTACAGTAGCTGTTCTGAATTTGGAAAACGTAGACCTGTGAACTCGCACCAGTATTCTGCACAAACTGGTAGTACAATGCAGGGTCCTCAAAAACTAGTATTTATATACCGTATTTCCGCATATAAAAGGCCGTCCTCGTATACAACGCCTTCCTCGTTTACAAGGCCGGGGCAGGGGGCGATTGAAAAAATAAAAGACCGTCTCCGATTAGAAGACCGGGCCTACTAAATGAGTCTTTGTTCTTGTGTTAAAAATGGAAGACCGTGTTCAAACTGTGGAAAAAATAGAAGACCGTGCTCAAACTGTGTAGAAGAAAATGGAAGAACGGGGGTAAAACTGTGTGGCGAGAAATAGAAGACCGGGGTCAAACTGGGTTGAAAGAATAAAAGACCGTCCTCGAATACAAGACCGTCCTCGATTATAAGGCCGGATTAGGGCGAGGTTGAAAAAATAGTAGACCGGCCTACTATTTGTGGAAATACGGTATGTGGGGTTGTGCCTTTGCTGTTTGCGTTCGGCAGAGCTCACTGACTTGTTAGTTTGAGCACTCTGGCGAGGTACGTTCGGGCCTAGTTTAAATCTGGCCCTGAGAAATTTATTTTTCATTGCTATCAGGTTCGGCCTCATTTTCTCTGTGCTTCGCTGATGAGTCCACCACGGACGAAACAGTTCTGTCCGCAGATTGAGTATCCTGTGGTATGTTATATCGAGGGTATTTTATATCCTGTGGTATCAAGAGTACATAACCAAGAGTGTGCAACTCCTATCTCGAGCTGTGATGGGTTCACCCACGGCAGAATTTTTTTATTGCGTCATTCTTTGGCAGAAGTATGACCAAGTGTGTATGCTTTCCCGCGCTTGTTTTGTAGATACGATGTGAGCGTTCATCAGGTTCAAGACACATCGATGTATCGTCCGTTGTTCTGCTTCGACTACCGTACCTGTGCCGTACAAATTCTTTGTACTTTGATCTCTGGCTACGCATGATGGCATCAGCGAGCCAAACACCCACCAAAGACTGTCATTAAAAAAATCCGCCTTGGGCTGGGGTATCGTCGAGTTGCACACTCTTGGTTATGTACTCTTGGTGGTATGTTATATCATTGATTCGTTTGAGGGAGACTATGCAAACGTTATCAACTATGCATACATGTACCCTTGGCTATAGAATTGTGCTGTGTTTCTGTGTGAATTGCGTGCTGTCGCATATCTATCTGCATCCGTCTCTAGATCACCTACAAATGGCCACGTCACTTGACAACAGTGATCGAACAGAGCTAGTACCACAGTTGACCAGCAGTGGCAAGCACTGTACTGATACGCTCAGCAAGTGTGTAATAACCCAACAACTCATCGAGGAGTGGTGAGTCGACTAACAACTTCACTACAATAGTCGTACAGCTATTACGTACACGCACACACTTTTGTCTGGCTGCGAACGAATATTCTGTCAATCTCGCAAATCCATGCTGTCTCCTCTCACTGTGACGCAATCCAGCAGTTTCACCGTGACATTCACCCATACAGAAGCTGCACACACACACACACACACACACACACACACACACACACACACACACACACACACACACACACACACACACACTCTTGTGTTCATGTACATGTACTCTTGATAAAGCTCGTAAGTGACGGTCACGGCAGCGGCACACAGTGGTGCGCAGTGGTAGCACACACGCAGAACTGATGTTTGAATTCTTTGTGTGATTGCACTGTGCAGGTGCGAGCAACCAGCACAGTTCACTGTCCCCTGGTCTACATACCACAGTCAGAGCCTCCAGCAGTGGACCGAACAATTCATTGTCCTAGCAACTAAATGGCATCAGAAAAAGCTACTGCAGTGATTGAACAGAGAAACAAAGAGTGACGGGCAGATCAGCGTACTCCAGCACTGGATAGAGCTATCTAGAGCACACAAGGGATGCAGTTGCTGTGTTACACATTTGCTTGATTAGCAGTGGGCCGTATAACACCTGTCTCGAATTGTTTCTAGCTACCTAACTTAGTTTGGCATGTTCTCTTCCTTTTTTTCTTCTTCTCTCGTGCACACATTTAGCATGTATGTGTTGTTGCTGGTTTTATTACCGTGTAGCTATGTGCAGTGCAGGCAGCATTGACTGTGCAGACTGGGAGCACAGGGCAACAGAGTACTAGCCAGAAACCGTCTAAAATCCACTATCGGCATGAAATGGTTGGATAGATATCTGAATATTGAGTGAGGTGATCTACGCTTGCTTTTCGCGAAACTAACTGAAGAAATAAATCAAGATAAATAAATAGTACAAAACTAAACCAGAAAAGGTCTATGGTGTGTACGGCGTGTACATTCTCTGCGGCTATGCGTGGTGTGTGTGTGTGGGGCACCTGGTGCATCGCTATGGAGAAGCAACTGCATCTCTGTACAGATTCTCCACACAGCACACGGCAGATTGGCGAGAGCATATGTTCCGTAATGTTGCTGCTCTGTCTGTTCTGTTCGCGATTACCAGGCGGCCATGCTCACTCTACCCGCCCACTCGCGGAGACAGAACGCCGGCGGCTGAGCAAGTCGTCGCACGGTATTGGCCTCAGTTCTAATACATTACTACCTGCAATAGAGTCATCGTCTGACTCGTCTGATTCATCCATGAAGTAATCACGACATCGTCCCATTGACAATCGCCACTGCAGAAGAAACAACAGACAGGAACAGGGGACGTTCAATTGTGTGCACCCGATACTGATCCCAAATATGTGATAATATTAAAGGGGAAGCTAACCCTTTAGGGCCCACAATTATTTCAAGAAATGCACTGCATACGCGAGCCCAGTTACTTATCTGGTCGTAACTTTGGTGTCCTTTGGCCGATTTTGGTGATCTTGGGCTTTCTGGAAAGCTCTTGGCCAGAGAAACACAGCGATAGCCAGCAATCCATCACTCGATCCACAGAACCAGCGCCGCAGCGCGGTACGGCGCTCCAAAGTCAGCATTGCGAGCGCCCAACTCAAATTCTCTGCCATTTCAACAAATTGCATCACAGATCGATCAAATTTCTTTACTGGAGAGCTGAGAAACATGCCTTTCCGATGACGTGAACTATCTGTAGCTGCGTGGGCCGCGAGTCAGGGAAACCCCTAAAAACGAGTTCAAAATGCACGCGCTCGAGTTGACTCTGCTGAGCGAATTTAGTTCAAGTCTCGTATCTCCGCTCTCCGACCTCGGATCGCCTTCGGGTTTTTGCACTGTACACTGGTACGGATATATCCGTACTATGGGCCTCAAAGGGTTAAGGCAAAAATCAAAATTTCACCAGTTGTAGTCTTCGGGGTGCTGAGTCGAATGGTCGTGGTACGAGAAAGCTGAGACGCTCCCTTCCTACTTGAATCCCAATCGAACTCGCGCACTTCCACCGAAACTGGGTGACTGCGCCCTACGAGATGGGGATTTGTATACAAAATGTCACTAAAAGCGCCATTTCGTTCTTATAAAAGCACGGATGACCGCGATTGGCCCATATGTGTAGTCTTTTGGACGCTGAGTCGACTGGTTTTGGTCCGAAAAGGCTGCGATGCAGCGTTCCTCCTTTATTCCCAATCGAACATGGTTGAACAAGCGGTCACGTGCTCCTGGGTGCCCAAATCACCTGGTCACCACGCCAGCAGGCGACAACTTTCACACCAAGGTTCAACTCGAGTAACTCGAGTGCAGGAGTGCACCCAAAAAAGGTCAAACAGGCCAGTAAGTTGTACCCTGTAGGCACGGTGACCAGGTGACTGGTGTACGCAGGAGCACGTGACCGCTTGTTCAACCATGTTCGATTGGGAATAAAGGAGGAACGCTGCAGCCTTTTCGGACCAAAATCAGTCGACTCAGCATCCAAAAGACTACAACATATGGGCCAATCGCGGTCATCCGTGCTTTCATAAGGACGAAATGGCGCTTTTAGTGACATTTTGCATACAAATCCCCATCTCGTAGGGCGCAGTCACCCAGTTTCGGTGGAAGTGCGCGAGTTTGATTGGGATTAAAGTAGGAAGGGAGCGTCTCAGCTTCCTCGGACCACGGCCATTCGACTCAGCACCCCGAAGACTACAACTGGTGAAATTTTGATTTTTGCCTTAACTTCCCCTTTGAGCCCCAATAGCCCAACGACTGGCTATCCATGCGGGCAACCAGTACGAGTACGTAGTAGAGAGGTTCTGTAAAATGAAAAATGCGTACAAACTTTCGCTCTACGTCATGAAGTGAGAAACTTCGAACGAACTTTCGCAACTTTGGACGCGAAACTTGCAGGGAACGCGAAACGAATTTTCGTAGGAAGTCAGATCGGGTCACGGCGTACGTGCACTTGGCGCGTGCAAACTTCGAAAAGGTGCAAAGGTTTGTGTGAAAATTCGTCCACATTTTCGCAAGGCCCGTCGCGAAACTTGTTCGAATATTTGTTTTGCAGAACCTCTCTAGTGTCTGGCCTTTTTGCTCACAAACCCTGTTTCTGCTACCTTTGCCATATAAGAAAAAGTTGCCAACCCGGTTCGGGCCTCACTGGGTCAAAATGGTCAGGAGCACTTCCACAACACAAACACACACACACACACACACACACACGTGCACAGTTACACAGAAAGCGCGCGTGTTCTTGCGCTAGCCTGGCATCCTGCAAGTGCGTCAATTTGTGATATAGTATGCTGTGTTCAATCGTGACGTCTTCAATGCTCTACATGATTGTCCTGGAACCTACCAATTGCTGAGCATATTTTCCGTTAGCCATGCGCTGTCTAGTTGTGGGCGAAGAAGGTGGAAGAGCAGAGGGATCAACTTCTGATTTATTCGGTAACATGCTCTTGATGGCACGTATCCATTCTTGACACTCATTCTCACTGTCAGCCTGTATGGGTAGAGTATATACAGGACAGCCATGCCATATGCGTCATGTTTTAAAGCATTGCATGCTCCTACATACCGTATATTCTCTATTACAAGCACAGGTCTCCATTAGGGGTCGTCGCAAAAGTTTTCTGTCGTCCCTGAAACGAACATCGTTTATTTCATTCTCGGACCCCCTCCCCTCCCTCTGAAACGAACACAGCTTGCTATGCTGGACGACGAAAATCGCATGCATGTACATGTCATATGTACAGTGTCGGTCGACTTGCGATTTTGGCTCGCACCCCTCCCTCCCCAAATAAATCATGTTCGTTTCAGGGACGACAAAAAACTTTTGCGACGACCCCTTACTAGCACAGTCTCTACTACTAGCACACTGTGAGCACCTTTCGAAACATTATAAGCACAGTCTCTATTACTAGCATGGTCTTTATGGAAGTCAATGCTGCATGCATAATATCGAGCATGTATTTCTTCTTGCTCTGTATGGATGTATTTGTTGAAAAAATATAAGCACGGTCTCCAATATAAGCACGGGGTAGAGGGGTGTTGAAAAAATATAAGCACGGCGCTTATAATAGAGAATATACGGTACTCTAAAACAAAACACACCTGCTATGCTATGAGTAGGTAAGCCGAAGGAAGATGCAATTAACTGTTTCCTTGCCGTGCTGCTGGAGGGAGATTGCGGCTATGAAGTCTGTAGCGATGATAATTAATATTTCGTTCCTGAGTGATATTGCGGGTGCTGTATAACAATTATTTCTTTCGGTATGACCTAATTTTCGGTAATTTCGGTCGAGAAATCATTCACCTAATAAAGTACCACTAGAGTATGCGCTGTATGTGAAGGGGGATGCATGTCATTAAATTCAAGTCACACCAGAAACCCGTCAGGTCACTTACACCGAAATTTAAATATATACAGCGCTGCTCAATGAAATACGGCCACGTGAGTTAACTACGCGCCGGGCGCTGTGCAGACCTAGACCTGCGAACACTGGGATGCTCGCTGGTGCAGGGTGCAACGCTGACTCACTCGATCGGATTTCAGTGAGCAACACTACACTGTGGGGTGGTCTTTGTCTACTAGAAAGCAGGTTTGCGCAACATATTTGGGATATCCTACAGGCAAGGCAAACGACGTAGCCAGCAAACTACAGAAACTGTTGCAAGCTAAAAAATTGTCGTGTAATCACACCCTACCTGCATGTAGAAGATGCGGCCAACTGTGATGACCTGCAAAACATGTGCACGGTCTGGGAAGCTAAGCACAACAGCCCACAAAAAGTAACACACAGAGAATGGGTGGCGTCAATACTCAATAGTCCATGCTTGAAGCAGCCTTTTCAAACCAAGAAACTGTATTATACACGTACCAAACAATAATAACCGTATTTTAACACAGGAGTATAACCTGCACCCCCCCCCCTTCTTGAGCAACGTTTTGGCAATTCAAGGTATATCCGGAGTATAATGGGGAGCCTGGATTTGAGTGCATTATCGATCGTAACGACAGTACTATAGTGCGACCACTGTCAGAATTTATCATAAAATTTATACCAACATTATACCAACGTACTTCGGTACACATTAATATTTAATATTAATGTGTACCGAAGTACGTTGGTATAATGCACGTGCTACCGATCGGATCTCATACCCATCATGCATTTGGTATATAATAAATGTGGAGCCGAAGGATTTATTGCAATTACCGTAAAGTACCGCCAGAGCGCCCCACCTTGATTTTACAGCCAAGGGAAGAAAATCGTATGGCAGAATGCTCGTAAGTTTGTACGGTGTGAGAACCTTCGTGTACTAAGGTCACACTTGGCATGTTTTTATGTGGAGCGCACATCCGCTCGAAGGTAAACTGGGTACGGATTGACTGCAAAACGTGCAATGTGTGTACAAGGTCTGTGTCGTATGATAGGCAGGAAACCACCTCCACAAGATGACCACGAAAGGACGAGGTGGTGGGGCGCTCTGGCGGTACTTTACGTTACATACCAGCACAAAAACCGAGGCGAAGCCGAGGTTTTTTTACAACTGGTATGTAATTGCAATAAATCCTGAGGCTACTACATTTATTATACATATGTTGGCCTGCACTTTCCCAAGGAAGGAGTGTTTTATAAACAGTATTTATTGTACACCTTGCGCTGGGTCAGAGGCGGCAAACATTGCAACAGTTTCATGCATCGTACTACTTTTCGAAGTACATGTGCATGCATTTCCATATTCAGAGCATAGTGCGCTTAACTGACTTAAGTGGGCAAATACGAAGCAGAAGACACTTCCGAGAAAAGTACAATAGCGGTTACCTTTGACAGTCGGATACAGACATGAGCAGTGGAAGTGGAATGTTCTTTATCGGGTCTTTGGTCTGTGGGTGTAAGGAATAAAGCACACTCAAAGCTAACCAAGAGGCAACTGTGTAGCAAAACGCCAGTATACAATAAAGGGAGATGAGTGATTATGCGACGTAATGAAACTTCTAAACTGCGAAGGCATCCCTGCGTGCACAGACTGTATCATGTATACAGTTCATATACGCCAGAGAACAGCTATAGAGTATAGACAGAAAACTTTGTCTCTGTATCGTCATCACCTGGACGATGGGTTGAACTACTAGTACCGTATCAATATGTGACCTGTTCTAGTATAGCGTACCCAGCTGTTCTGATAATACGCGAGGCCAAAGGGATCCAATATGAAGAAGCGCCTTCTCCAAGTCCGCCTCTGTATGCACACATACAACAGATGCGCACAGATCAGCTTTATTAGGGGACAGACATGTATGCAGGGCCACTCACATACACACGCACGCATGCACAGCTCTTTGCGTGGTGGCTTACAAAGAGAGATGTATTGCAGTTTGTGATGCAGATTGAGCACAGTGTATAGTTTTTATTGTCGCCCAAGACATGTAGTGCAGCTGGTCCAACACATCTCACACTCAGATAGTACAATTTGATTACTCTGTCTTCAATACCCCTATTCACTATTCTATCATAATTTGGTAAGCAAAGCAGATCAAACCGGGACGTAGGATGACTTACACGGCCACCTTGCTTAGTACAATATCCACGCATAACGACACGAGCACCATCTTTGCGATGTGCACGCTGAGGCGAAGAGTTGGTGGACTTTGGTGTCCAGTTCGATATGCTATTGGTGCTGATGCTGGAGCGTATGATTCCGCCATCGTGACTTGTCGACTGGCGAAGTAATCCTATTTTGTGGCAGTCTCCGGCGATGGATTTGGCACTAGGAGAGGAATCCATCGGTGAGTCTAAAGTATCGCTCTGAAAAAGGCAAGAATGCACACATGCACTGTTTTCTTGTATCTGACACAAGTGACAATGTACGGTCGATAGATTATCAGAAGTTCTGGAAATAGCACAAGCTCTCTTACACCGATATGTTAAAACTGTTCTTCTGCCGTAAACAGAAATCAAATCTCATAGTGACTGATCTACTTGTACAGTGTTACAGACAGTGTGCAGTCAATGATATCAGCCACATTAGACTTTGAAGTACATCAGCCTTGGGCCGTACTGCAGTGCCGAGCGCAGGTGTGCGACAAGCTGGGTTGGAGGTGACACTGCGAAAGACTACTGGTCCTCGACCCTTGTTCCACACATCCATGGGCGATGCTGACTCATGCCGCTGTCTGGTGTTCACAAGTTGTTTGTCGCGGTGGAAATGGACAATTTGTATCCATGGTGATATTTGGACCTGAAGAATACTATATACAGTAAAACCTGTAACTACCGACCACCGTGACTAGCGACCACCGTGACTAGCGACCACCGTGACTAGCGACCACCGTGACTAGCGACCACCGTGACTAGCGACCACCGTGACTAGCGACCACCGTGACTAGCGACCAGCCTGGTACTACAGACCACCGTGACTAGCGACCACCGTGACTAACGACCACCGTGACTAGCGACCACCGTGACTAGCGACCAGCCTGGTACTACCGACCACCGTGACTAGCGACCACCGTGACTAGCGACCAGCCTGGTACTACCGACCACTTCGCCAGGCACGGAAGGTCTCACATTCAAAATGCACTGTGACTAGCGACTACCTGCTGAACACGACCAGCGACCGCCTTTTCTTGTCCCAAAGACGATTTTTGACCCGTAACTAGCGACCGCGATGTGGGAAATCAAATGTTGCTCGAAGCTCCTTCTTGAAATTTTGCTGATTTTCCATGGTCCTGAAAGGAATCTTTCGATACTACAGCTGAACAAATGAACGCAGGTCATTTTGACTGTGGAGTCGGTGTGGACTGCACTACACCTGTCAAAATGTCAAGCCCTGTCAAGAATAAACATGATAGGAAACGTCTTGGAGAGCGCATCGAAAGCGCTCTGTGATCGATGTTACTACTCGGAGGAGAAACGAAGACTGGGCGGCTCTGTCACCCCAGTCATTCAGACGGATCGACGATGGCATCAAGGAATCCAGAAACAAAGCAGCACCACAAGGTCCTGATGCTGAAGGATCGCGTTCAAGCAATCGAGGAGTCACAACAAGGACAGTCGGTACGATTGAACGCATGAACAAATTTGAAGCCCAGCGCAAAACCAAACTTCCCCAGGGAACGTTTGACTCCTGGCTTCAGAAGTACCAGCTGAATTTGAAGTCTACAAAAAAATAATCTTCTCTCTCTCTCTCTCTCTCTCTCTCTCTCTCTCTCTCTCTCTCTCTCTCTCTCTCTCTCTCTCTCTCTCTCTCTCTATCCATCTCTCCGTCTTTCTCTCCAAGTTAAAGGGGAAGTGCATCGATTTTTCGAGTATGGTCCAGAAGAAAGACAATTTGATATCGGTTCGAATGGCATATCTCTCTCTTCCATACGATAAGCCAAACTTGCCAAATCGCCAATTGTATACTCACGTTGCCATAGCGACCAGCGCAGTGATGACGTACGAAAGGCTTAGCTCCACCACAGAGACGGTCGATCACTGCAGAATTTGGTCATTTTCAATTGGTTTATTGTATTCACGAAGTGAAAGAAGGGCTGTGTTCAATGCTGTAAGTGCAGTGAACTGTTTGTTAGTAGTCCTCTCGGTTGTGTACTGGGATGTGACACCGATAGGAGAAAGCTGGAGCGCGGAGACACCAGCAGACAAGCGAAAATAGTGACGAACAAAATGCTGAAATCTTGGTTGGGACAAATCAGACGTTCAGCATTTCCCCCAACCAAGGACCATGCCGTTTGCTCTTTCCACTTCCTGAAGATGAATGTGATGCTTCCTGGCGACTCTCCTATCTCTCGTAACATCTGAAGCCAGGTGAGACGACGGGTGGTGGAGATTGACGAATGAAATAATGTCGTAGGTTCGAAAGTTTGCTGAAAATGTCTTAGGAGAGACGGCGAATTCCAAGCATCTTGTCCTGGAGGAAACCATTTCCAAGGCACAGTCAGCCTAGGGAAATGCATGAGAAGGGCGACAAATAGTTCACGGCACTAACAGCATTGAACACAGCACTTCTTTCACATCGTGAATACAATAAGACAATTGAAAATGACCAATTTATGCAGTGATCGACCTTCTCTGTGGAGGAGCTAAGCCTTTCGTACGTCATCACTCCGCTGGTCGCTATGGCAACGTGAGCATACAATTGGCGATTTGGCAAGTTTGGCTTGTCGTATGGAAGCGAGAGATATGCCATTCGAACCGATATCAAATTGTCTTTCTTCTGGACCCTTCTTGAAAAATCGAAGCACTTCCCCTTTAAGTGTTGTTTGACCTGAAATAAGAATGACATTGCGCAAGTTCTGGGGAATTGTATTAGCTGCATTTTGACATACATATCATTATAATGGGATCCATATATGGTCACGCGGTGCAAACCTCTAACTAAAGACCACCTGCTACTAAAGACCGCTTTTGCTGGCACCAAGGGGTGGTCAGTAGTCACAGGTTTTACTGTAACTCATAAACGTGATAGTCTTCAGGCACAAACTTCCTCAGCCTACTCAAGCTCAACTGATGAGGGGTGAATTTCCGAAACACTGTGTATTGACTACTACCGAGCAGCTAGCAGCGCTTCCCTGCAGGTTTGTAAAGTCGAAAGTTAGATGGACTCCTCGTGTGCTCTGGATGACCTTTTTGACTGAGTAAAGTCAAGTCGACGAAAAAAGCGCAAGCTCTAACGTTGCGAGCAACCAACTTTCTCATCAAAGGTCAGGCTGCTAACATTGATTTGTTATTATATCACCCTAGGATACAAAATTATGCAACTGTACATGAAGTGGTATTTTCACATAATTGTTGGGCATCGATGTTGGAAAATCATCAAAGCATGTAGAGTAGTGCTATCAAGTTGCTTGCACATTATGATGATGATGAGGATGATGATGATGATTGTAATCGAACTATGACTTTCTCTTGTATGACTCTGTCTTGTGTAGTTGACATTACTTCTTACCTCTTGTTGCCTGTCATGTGATTCATGTGCGTGATTCATCCTGTGGTTGCGGCTTTCTTGTACGCATGCATGTATGCTGTCATAATAGTAGTGTCATGTTTCATCTTTTGTGCAGCTGTTTGCGCTTGCTGTGGTACGCATGCATGCTCCAGTTCCTTTCTGATACACGCTGCTCTTGGCTCTTTTTACAGTAGTTCTGGTGTGTTCCGATGGCGATGGTTTTGTGAACAAAGTTCTCTCTCTTGTTGTACTGTCGTATGTATTAGCACAAACAATAACCTTCCAGTTAGTATAATTACTTGTCCAGACCTGTGTGGTGTTTTGGCCGTGGTATGCCTGAGACCGGTTGTGGGGGTAATTTTCTAACAGCGTGGTGCCGAAACCCGGGAATTGTTTGTGCGTAGACGTCAGTTTTAGTGTATGCCTCGTCGTCGTCGTACGAGACAGAGAGCGAGACAAGGAGAGGTTGAGGCCTTGCCTGTATCGGACAGTGAAGCAGTTGGCGTTGCTTCTGAACCTGAAGCTGGACGGCTTGATGAAGTCCTTCGGTGGGAAGGCAGGTGACAGCTTTGATGACTTTTGGTTGAAGTACTCTGTGCTGTCGGAGGTGAACGGTTGGGACTCGGCTGATAAGCGCATGCAGAGACTTCCCCTGTTTTTGGAAGGAGATGCGCTGCTCGTGTTTAGTAGAATGGAGGCTGCGGATAAGGTGTCCGCTTTGCTGCAAAAGTCGTTCGGCGTGACAGGAAGTGATGCGTACGAAAAATTTACATCCCGCCGGTTCCTTTCTGATGAAAGTCCTGACGCGTACGTGTCTGATTTGCAGCGGCTGCTGGCTGCATCAGGTCACAAGCTGACAGGTGATGACGATTCTGTCGTTATTGAGCAGCTGCTGGCTGGTCTCCCTTTTGATTTTGCCAAGGAGATCCGCCTGTCAAGTGCTGGGAAAGACTTACGTGTGTCCGACTGTGTGGAGAAGTTGAGAGCACTGCGCAAGGTTGTGTCAGCAAGGCCAGGTATTGCTGGTGCAGTGGTGTCTGGCCCTTCCGGTGGGAAGAAGTCCCATATTGTCTGTCATAAGTGTGGTGAACCTGGGCATATACGGAAACGTTGCCCGGAAGGACGTGGTGGCGGCAGCAGTGCTGTGAAGAGCAGTGGAGGCAGCGGTGGTGGCCAGCAGAAGTCATCAGGGCCACGAAATGTTACATGTTTCTTCTGTGAGCAACCGGGTCATTATCAACAGGACTGTGAGCTCAAAAAGCAATGTCTCCGAGACCAGAAGAGAGGCAAAGGCGTGGCCGGAGCGGCTGTGGAGATCGCCGATCCATGTCTCCTAGCTACGGTAACTACCACGCGACCTGGTTTGCCTCGTGTGTTTGTAGACGTGGCTGTACCTGACAGGGATGTGTGGAGGCGCGTGCAAGCCATCATCAATACTGGCTCCTGTCGCACGCTCATTAGCGAAGCACTTGTTGACAGTTTGGGTGTCCCTGTTACTGAGAGTCTGGGCAAAGGAATTGTTGCCTTGGACGGAGAGCAGCTGACTACACGTGGCGTGGTGGAACTGCAGTTCAAGCGTGATGATGGTCCTGTGTCAATTCCTGAGTCAACTATGTCCGCTGTTGTGCTTCCTGACCTGAACGTTGTGTCGGCTGACGTGCTGATCGGCTCAGACTTCGTGACAATGTGTGGGGGTCTGCATATGGAATATGATGACGGACGGCTAGCTGGTGTGGTGATCGGCCCGGCCCAGGAGAAGTCGGGTAAACGCGCACCTGACGTTGTCGGAGCTGTACCTACACCGACTAAGCTCCCTCGGCATGTGCATGTCACAGAGGACGCCGACACAGGCAATGTCGTGCTTACCACCAGTGATGGCACGGTGTGCTGGAACGCTGAAGAGCGACACTGGGAAATATCGTGGAAGTGGTCAAGCAAAAATGAGCCTGAGGGTTTCATTAGTTCCGGTGTGGCTCAGTATTCGCGGAGCGGTCTGTCGGAATCGCAAGAGAATACCTTCTGTGATGAAGTAGACGGATGGATTGAGAAGGGGTGGCTCATACCTCATGACCCAGCGGTCCACGGAGAACCGGCTGCAGTACTTCCCCTGCTAGCAGTCAAACAAGAGCACAAGTTGACGACGCCTGTGAGACCGTGTTTGGACTACACTGCTTTGAACAAAGAGCTGGTATCCAACCCTGGTGCTGAAGCACCTGCGTGCCAAGAGAAGCTGCGGCAGTGGCGCGGTGCAGGAGATCCCGATTCATATGCTCTGATTGATATACGGAAGGCATATTTGCAAGTCCGTGTGTGCCCTGACCTATGGCGCTACCAGGTGGTGAAGTGGAAAGGTCAGACGTATGTCCTAACAAGAATGGGCTTTGGTCTGTCAGTAGCACCTAAGCTGATGGATTTGATTGTTCGGTACTCAACTCGCCAGTTTCCGGCTGTCGACAACTACATCGACGATCTATATGTACCCAAGGAGCAGACGGATGCCGTCGTCAAGCAGCTGGCAGAGTATGGACTCCCGACAAAGCCGGCGGAAGACCCGGCGACCGCGCGCGTTCTTGGCCTGCAGTTGAGCAAGGATGACAGCGGTGAGGTCAAGTGGGCTAGGCGAGATGGGCCCCGAACCGCGTTGCCGGACGTGTTGACACGTCGTGCAGTGTACAAGTGGTGTGGAGCATTGGTGGGCCACTACCCAGTTGCGAGCTGGCTTCGAGTGCACTGTAGCTGGTTGAAGCGTCTAACTAGCCTTCTCGGCTTGAAGTATGACGATCCGTTGCCTGACCAGCTCAAGAAGTTTTGCATTGATTTAGCCCAGCGCCTCAGCAGCGATGACCCAGTCGGCGGTGTGTGGCAAGGTCCTGGAAGTGCAGAGGAACCATGCAAAGTCTGGTGCGATGCTCCTGATATCGCGTATGGCGCGGCCTTGGAGTTCAATGGCTGTATCATCGAGGATTGCAGTTGGCTGAGAAAGATGGACGACAAGCGCCACATCAACTTGTCTGAACTGAATGCAGCTGCTGAGGGACTCAACCTCGCAGTCCAGTGGGGTGCGCGGCGAATCCAGCTGATGACCGACTCCAAAACCGTTGCTAGGTGGATCCAACAGCTTCTGACCGACTCCAAGCGCGTGAAGACCAGTGGGTTGCATAGCGTGCTTATCCAACGTCGTCTGCAGGTTATCGAAGAGATCGTGGCACAATTGGGTCTGGAAGTGGAAGTCATCTGGGTTCCGACAGCTGACAACAAGGCCGACCGGCTAACTCGCGTTCCTCAGAAGTGGACGCACTATGCTAAGACCCTGCTGAAGGATGATGTAGCTGCCATGGCCCTGACGGTGATTGGACCTGTGACTTTGGAGCAAGTCAGTGTTGCGCAACAGCAGTGCGCTGATGTCCGTCAAGCCATTGCCCAAGTGGAGAAGGGAGAGCCTGTGACGGTGGAGTGTTACAAGAAGATCGGCGGACAGCTACTGGTTGACAAAGGCATGTTGTACCGGAGTGTGAAGCTGCCTGTGGAAGGTGGCGTTGCTGTGCCAGTGATACCAGAGTCGCTACAAGGTCAGCTTGTCAGTGCTGTGCACGCCAACTCTGGTCATGCCAACTGGCAGACTATGCATGACATGCTGAGAGCTGAGTGCTATTTCCCGTCGATGTCGACAGCTTGCCAAGATTATGTGCGCCGATGCCAGGCCTGTGTCCGAGCAAGCACGAAGCGAGGTCCTGTTGGAGAGCCTGTTCGCCCGGACATCCCAGGAAAGCCTTGGAGTGAGATAGTCATTGACACCTTGGAGCTCGGTATCGATCGCTCAGGGCGGTATCACTGTGTGCTAGTCATTGTCGACGCTTTTACGAAGTGGGCAGATGCTATACCGCTACCTCGTCATGATGCCAAGTCAGTCGCTGAAGCTGTGACCAAGGTTTGCCTGCAGTTTGGCGCGCCTGAAGTCGTGAGGATGGATAACGGAACGGAGTTTGCGAATGCTGTTGTGAGTTCGCTGTTTCGCGTCTTTGGAACTAAGGTGCGCACTGGAGCAGCTTACCACCCGCAGTCACAGGGATCAGCAGAGCGGATGAACCGTACGCTCTTGACGATGATACGGAAGGTGCTTGACCGGTCATCTGATTGGAAGGACGACCTAGAAGTGCTGCTGTTTTACTACCGTACGCGGCCACACTCTGCCACCGGTATTAGCCCTATGGAAGCCATGTTTGGCTGGTTGCCACGTCATCTCATTGTGGAGAAGGATGCTGCGGCTGAGTCTCTAAGTGCGTGGGTGACCAAGCTTGCGAACAGGGCTAGCCAGATACGCGACTTGGTGGAAGAGGAGCTGTCACGGCCTGACGCATGCAGCCCCGAGGCCGAGAACCCGTACAGCCGTGGAGACCGTGTGATGATGCTACGCCCACAGCGCCAGCAGAAGAGGCTCCCGCCATACGAGGATGGATGGGTCGTCACTGAGACTGTGACCCCTGTCACCGTGAGAATTCAGAGAGATGCAGGAGGCTTGCTGCAAATGAAGACGGTCAACGTGTCACTTATCAAGCCTGATGTCTCGGACCCGACAGATGGTGTGAATGCCGATGATACAACGGAAGACCAGCCAGTAGAGCCTGAGGAAGTAATGCGTCTTCGACCCCGTGATGGCCTGAACGCCCCGGCTAGGTTCCGCCAGTAATGCCAACTGGTGGGAACGTGTAATCGAACTATGACTTTCTCTTGTATGACTCTGTCTTGTGTAGTTGGCATTACTTCTTACCTCTTGTTGCCTGTCATGTGATTCATGTGCGTGATTCATCCTGTGGTTGCGGCTTTCTTGTACGCATGCATGTATGCTGTCATAGTAGTGTCATGTTTCATCTTTTGTGCAGCTGTTTGCGCTTGCTGTGGTACGCATGCATGCTCCAGTTCCTTTCTGATACACGCTGCTCTTGGCTCTTTTTACAGTAGTTCTGGTGTGTTCCGATGGCGATGGTTTTGTGAACAAAGTTCTCTCTCTTGTTGTACTGTCGTATGTATTAGCACAAACAATAACAGTTTCCTCTGAGACAAAAATGCGATAATACTCATAAAAAGGACACACTTCAGGCTCATTACAAACATCTTGAAAGTTTTTGTCTTCACAAGTATACTTTCAAGCCTTCTCGTCAGGTGAAATACAGGCAAGGGAAAAGGAACAGGAACAGTGGATTAAATACAGTAAGAAGGTGGTAAAACAGCGCAAAAAAAAGAAAGAAGATAGCTAAAGTAAACAGCGAAAATTGCAATAATGACACAAAGGCTTATTGAGTTTTCTCGCATTTGCACCTTTGTGTCATTATTGCAATTTTCGCTGTTTACTTTAGCTATCTTTTTTTCTTTTTTTGCGCTGTTTTACCACCTTCTTACTGTATTTAATCCACTGTTCCTGTTCCTTTTCCCTTGCCTGTATTTCACCTGACGAGAAGGCTTGAAAGTATACTTGTGAAGACAAAAACTTTCAAGATGTTTGTAATGAGCCTGAAGTGTGTCCTTTTTATGAGTATTATTACAAACAATAACCTTCCAGTTAGTATAATTACTTGTCCAGACCTGTGTGGTGTTTTGGCCGTGGTATGCCTGAGACCGGTTGTGGGGGTAATTTTCTAACAGGATGATGAGCATGATCTCACCTCAGGTGTGGAGTGCCGTCTACATCGGCTTCGTGAAGGTTGCAACTAAAGGAAAAACCAACAACACGTGAACACGTAATGAATTAGAAGCTGTCAGTTATCATCTGTAAATTTGCACGAAAAGAGGAAAATATTTCGTGCTGGCAGACAACCAACCACCTAGTGTCCTATCAAGAAATCTTTCAAACACAATCGTCTACAAACAGTACGAAACTGATAATTGCATACTACATCCAAGAGTGCATACCGCATTTCCGCAAATAGTAGGCCAGTCTACTATTTTTTCAAACTCGTCCTAACCCGGCCTTATAATTGAGGACGGTCTTGTATTCGAGGACGGTCTTTTATTCTTTCAACCCAGTTTGACCCCCGGTCTTCTATTTTTCGCCACACAGTTTTACACCCCGTTCTTCCATTTTCTTCTACACAGTTTGAGCACGGTCTTGTATTTTTTTTTCTCATACTCATTTAGTAGGCCCGGTCTTCTAATCGGAGACGGTCTTGTATTTTTTCAATCGCCCCTGCCCCGGCCTTGTATTCGAGGAAGGCGTTGTATACGAGGATGGTCTTTTATTTGCGGAAATACGGTAAACCAGTGTTGTAAAATGATGTGTTGTTTTCCTGTGTGATGGCATTCCCCAAACTGTCTCGTCTAGTCGCGTGCATGTGTGATATGAGCATGCGCGATTTTGTAGTCGAGAGTCCTTTTGACAGTCTTCTTGTTCGTCCCTTTGAGTGTTGTCTCCATTTCCGTCTTGTCAATATAAATAATGTAACAAACCAGTCTTGTCCTTTGTGTCCTGCATCCTGGGGAACGGAATGGCTGAGATTCCGTTACACCAGAGTGGTCCAAGTACGAAATAAACGAAGTCCGTTTCGGGGACGACAAAACCTTTGCGACGACCCCTAATAGAAGGTGTAGACACGAATGAATAAAATTCTTACATCCATGAACTGTTACGTCAAAATTTCAAAAAACTCACATAAAACTTGGACGTGTTTTATGGGAGTTGACTGTACTACTGCATGTAGTTACGTGACGTGGGTTTTTGGAAGTTTCGTTTGGTCATCCCAATCGAATTTGTGTGAGTATCCGTTTTATCGAGTTTGTTGGAAGATTTACTATTTATTTGTGTGTCGAGAAAATTCTGCTGTTCGAACTTAACCCGAGTCTTGCCACGGCAATATTTCACGTCACGTCGCACGTGTAATTTAAGTATAAGACAGAGGGCGGCAAAACTCACCGGACTTGAGATGATCTGAGTACGAATGACAACTCCACCTACTACTTTGGTTTGATAACAGCTCGGCGCTCCTGGGCCAGGTGCTTCATCTACTGACTAGAATATGCAGAGAAACACACACGCACAAGCTTTTGTACAAAGATCGCTACTGTGTGCCTCATATATAACCGCAGTCATGTACACGTGCAGCAGTAAACTAAATGTACCAATCGGTCATGCACGTCCTACAAGAATGGATGCTGAGCCGCTGAGAAAGCCACCCTGCGTGTCAACACCTATTCACATCAGCCCGTTCGAATCTCTATTTCCTTCATATTGCAGTCAGGGTTTCCAGCTGCACGCACATCAAGGCTCAAGGAGATGGAAATAGTGAAACACGAAAGAGGAAACCTACCCCTCTGGCTGCAAATCCAAATAATGGATGGGTGGTGATATTGTCCATCCAATCTTCCATGTCCATGTGACTTGCTGCCACCAAGAAAATGGTGGGAATCCCATGGCTCATTTTCAGCTCTGTCCACGAAAAATTAACAAGAGATGAAAGACAATGAATAACAAGAGATGAGAGACAATGAGACATAGCCAGGCAGTCTCTTCCTACACTAACACAGCATGCAGACCATGATGCCAACCTCAAGGCACGGGCGCACCAATTCTTGCAGTTGTTCCCAGGCGTCTTTATTTCTTGCTCTACCCTAAGTCAAAACTCATGGCCTATTTTCAGTTGGCTTCCTTGGCTCAGATTGCTGGAATGTGCTCCCTGCTGACGCCTGTATAATTACATTCTTCGTTGCACTTATTTCGTAAACAGTACTGGCTTTTCTAGGGCACCCTGTGAAAAGGCCGAAAGGTCTGAAGAGAAATTGACTGTCACCACCAGGACTCGAACCAGGGACCCTTCACGTCAGCGATGCTCTAACCACTGAGCTATGGCGTACAATATTTTTCTGCAATATTGGCCAACAGTGTGAAGAAGAGGTTAGTTCGGCGATACTTGGGGAATTGTGTGTTGCTCCGTGGGAGCTCGCGCTTTTCCTGCCGACTTGAATTCTCACTTGACCGACTCACGACTGCAATACTGGCCAAGGCGGTTACTAGTTTGCGAGCCCTAAAATCTCATGCCATTTGGAAAAATCCACGCAAAAGCCCTGAAATGGCGTGGCGCTTATTTCAGAGAGGCGGTATTAAAATACCGGCCCCACTTCCAGAAAATATGGTAGCCTTGTTAGACTCTGCATTGCTACCGACATGCAAGCAAAGGTGCAGACAGCAGTGTAAGGGACACATCACTTACCGAAACACCATTCTTTGCCATTCCAAACACTAGTGGGCTGCACCTAATCAGTCAAAACCAACCACATCAGTGAACATGCACAGTCCGAAATTGAAACATTCGACATTTTATAAACCCAACAACAGCCAGGAGGGATGAATGGCAACTGGCCTGTACATCAGCTGTACGATCATGGTGTTCAGCTCAGTACAGGTTGAAGACTCCACTTCAGCTGTACTTATGGTTGATTCATATGGTAGAAAATACACACCTGGCAATATGGCGGTAAATATACACCTGCCCACACACACTCTCTAAACTGCACGCTTCAACTTCATTCTCCCGAGTCAAGCTCGGTGTGAAGACATCCAAGAAAAGATTGGCTGATGAGTCCAGCCATGACGAAACGTACGTCGCAATCAAGCTATGTCGTTGCTGTGTCATTTGCTATGAGCCATGCACTACCTGATGTACCAGTCTGCTATGCCGGATACCACTAACTATGCATCGACTAGGCGCCATGCGTGAACTGATGGTGGTGGTGGTGAGAAGGAGAGCTCTGTGTCTGAGTAACTTTGCAGCTTAGAGAGCGTGTGTGGGCAGGCGTGTATCTACCGCCATGATTCGACTACTACAGACAATTATCACTGAATAATTCAATATCTGCAACAACTTTGAGTCGCGTTGCTGGTGTGAGTGAGGACGGCCGGAGAGGGCATTTGGTAGAGTTAGAACTAATTCAATGTCTTAGGTTAGGTGTGTCTACCTGAGAGTCTTCAAACCGGGTTGAAGCTTCAGCCCGCAATGCACACAGGTTGACTGGAGTGTTTGCATGATGCTTTTGCACTTGACCCAATTGACCTTCAGGGGGATCAAGAAAAAGCGAACTTTGATACGTACTTAACACCAGGATTGCACAGCACCGCACACGCAGATTTCACGGCAAAGTAGTGGGGCAACCATATGCAACTCCATTAAAATGGACTTCCGTCGGCATATTAGTAAATCCTCCCGGACAACCTTCTCCATGTTGACCTCCTTTTCAAACCGCACAGACTTAGTCCCAATGCAGGTTGAGAATTCTCATGAAAACACAACGTTAGTGGGCTTGCACCCATGAACCACATACTGCTACAAGTCACAATCCTACCCCAGTCACAGGACAGCAGGGAAAAATAGAGTTTGGTTTTCAGATGGCCAGCACAAGTTATCCGGGAGAGCAGTTATTAGAAGAGAGAGAAAGAGAGACAGAGAGAGAGACAGAGAGAGACAGAGGAGAGAGAGAGAGAGAGAGAGAGAGAGAGAGAGAGAGAGAGAGAGAGAGAGAGAGAGAGAGAGAGTAACCAGCACCTAAATAAACAAAAGGGAAGGCTTGAAGTTGGTTGTTCCAACGAGGAACACACGCTTCTTGCCGAACTTGACACTTGACTGACTCACGACTGCCATCTGTAACAGCGTACGTTCCTCGTTGGAACAACCAACTTCACGACTAATGCCGCCGAAGTCGCAACTTCTAAGTTCAAAAAGGAAGACTGTTTATGAAATTACAGCTGAGTAAAAATATGGAGGACAAGTAACAGACCTACCGAAATGATCTTCTTTATTCGTATTTCACCACGACAAACGCTTCCCTCTGGATCATCATCCTATGATAGCAAAAGGGAAACATCAAGTCATTCAGCAGAAGCAGCAGCAAAACCACCAATAGGGAGGTTTCGCTCTACGTAATTACGTATGAAAATCCGTATATCGTACGCGCCGGGGAGCGAGGGCAACTTTCATACGTAAATCTCTCTACGGATTTCCGTAGGAAAGCTCTTTCCTACGCTGGGTCCTCCGTAGGACTTTTTGAAATATTTTTTCGCATTTTCCGCATTTGTCCATGGCAACATTCAAGCCGCGCGAAACACATGGTACACACACCGTACACCACGTGCATAATATCATGGAAACCGCGGTTTCGGTTCATGGTGCATACGGTGGGCGCATGCAGCCAACGCGTCTCCAAAGCAACAAGGCATGTTTAGCAGTCGTGGAGAAATCACGTAGAGCGAAACCCAACAGCTCTGATTTTTACGTATGAAAATTCCGTGCAGTTCATACGTTATTTTCATACGTAATTCCGTAGAGCGAAACCTCCCTAATGAAAGTTGAATACACCAGTCCTGAATGGATGTCAGCCTTTCACCCAGACAAACGTTATCCCCACTACTGAAATAATACGAGTACACCCACACACCTAGCTGACTTGATGTGGCAATGATGCTCTACACCAGAACACAGGACAGTTACAATGCTCACAACACCACCACACTTTAGGACTAAGCGCGGTCTCCAATATAAGCACGGGGTAGAGGGGTGTTGAAAAAATATAAGCACGGCGCTTATAATAGAGAATATACGGTATAAGGTAACAGCTCAAGTACATGTTCTCTGTGCAGTAGTGTGACCTTTAGAGAAGTTCCTTGTCACCCCCCCCCCCCCCCCCCGGACTAAGTGTAAATCATGTAGTCTCTTAGCAGTTTATTCCCATAATACACGGCACAGTTATTGCCACATTCTTCAGTTTCTATCCTTGTCTCAGGATGCACAAACTCCACTGCAGCCACTTCATTATTTACATCATTCGCCCAAACCTCGCTAAAAAGTCTCTTGTTTGCACTTGACAAAATCAATCAACCAATTTCGGCCCGGGGCCGTCATTTACAGACTATTAATTTTTTACTTTTTTTTTAAGATTTGGTGAACAACAGATACTATCTTAGAACGTTATACACTCAGATGTACCTGTATGCTGCATAGGTACAACACTGAACAGAAGATGTACACGCAATAGGGAACTCGAGAGTGGTGACACCGCATGGTCGATGAGAATTAGATTCAAGTGACATGCATGTATGTGCGTGGGTGTTTGTGCATGGTATGTATGAATATACACGTGCATACACGTACACATGTGTCTGTGTGTGTTTGTGTGGGTGGTACTAGTACATGTACATGATACGCGCATGCTATTCCGTTCACCCTGACGTCGATTTTTGGGTGTATGTGTGATTTGCGAGACTAACAGTATGTGGTGGTGGTGGTGGGGGGGGGACTGACGTCACGCCCCATCTTATCATATACACTAATCTTTTTTGTTCGTTTGTGTACAAGGGAGCCGTGGCATCTAGGGAGACAACACGAGATCATTATACATGTACCCGAAACGATGTGTGTTTTGCCCTCGGACTAGGAGGTTCTGCAATCTGTGGTCTCTCCAGCTCGAGAAACCCACATCGTTTCACATTATAAGTACAGTCACCTGTTCCGTCTTCCTAGATGCTACGCCACCTTTTAAATGCACAACAATCATGTACTATCACCGGTACATGTACTACTGTTATTCACTGCGGAGACGGTCACGGAGTATACCTGGTGTATTGTACCTGGAGGACTAGTGTCACCAACACAGCATTGTGACTACATGTACACGTTACGTGATGTACTATTATACTGTGCACCTGGATTTCTCAATGATTATGACTAGCAATGCAACTGCACCTGCTGCAGTGCATGTACGTGGCTGCAGTGCATGCACGTGCATTGTTCTTGTCTTGGGGCTTGCACCAACATTACAACTACTGATTTACTCAATACAAGTTCAATAAATACAGAAAAAGTAACAAAAATGAACATGTTCAACTGACCGTTGGCTTTTTCTTGTAATACTTGAGTGATGTTTCGTCCAGCACGAAGAATCGCTTATTCCAGTTGTCGCCCTTGGACTCTTTTGCCAGGAAGCCACTACATAGCCACGTCTCCTCCGGTGTCATCTCAGAACTACGATCATTTCACAGTCATCAAAACTACTAGTATTCCGTGTACTATTACTATGGGCAGTTTTCCGCAACGCAAAATGTGGAGAAAAGTATACAAGTAATAGTGGCCACACGTAGCCGAACGAGAGCTACTTTCCACCAAACGACCTCTTGCACTGAAAAATTGCACTCCACGTACTGACGGGAAAGTTATTGATAATTATTCTCACTTGCGATCGACCACAAAGCTACAGCAATAAAAAAAGTACAAGTGACCACCAGTCCTGATTCCACACCACACTCTTCTCAAACCGAAACTGCAAAGCCAATCAACCATGTCAACGGACAACAATGTCATTGGTTCATGACGCCATGGCGCCACAAAACGCGCCAGTGTTTTCAGAGTTCATTTTGTTTTGTGTTTTTCTTTCTTCTTTCTCGCGAAATCCCCATATATGTACACGTTTTTTGCGTGTGTCTTGCATGCCGCGTACCGTACGAGCTCAGCTAGACGCGAACACAAAAATGCATGGTGTACAGTCGACCATGTAATTGTTATGTACGCGTGACGCTACTCGTAGATCTACTGCATGCATGCATGCACTTCATGTTCAGCATGTTCACTGACTGTACTCTAGCTCTGTAGTGTAGGCTAGCTGAAGTGAACAGCTTCGTTCAGAGTTCAGCCTTTCACAGTTTCAGTAGATCTACGACTACGCGTATACCGTACGGTAGATCTACCACTCGGGCAACCAAATAACACACACCTTTTGAAAAATAGCAACTAAAAATTTACTTTGTAGCTGTATGAAATCGAATTTTAGGTGCAGGTTCGAAAGTCTATCTCCTTTATGAAGGCCATTGACTTTTACGATCATGGTCGAATACCCGCTTTGACTAATCACTGGCTGGCTCAGTTACTGCAATGAATGTCTGACAGTCTCTCAATTTAGGAACAGTCTAGTTTAGTTTGTGACAATTTTAATAATTGCTAAATGTAGTCATCCATCAGAAGTACGCTATCATTGTTCCTGGATTTAGCTCAGTGATTGTCCTGTGCAGTCATGAAGTGCGTAATAGCTTTCGGTGCTATGAGCGAGGTCTGGTTTCTGTGGTCAGATCCCGAGTTCTCGGAACACATGAGAAGCCGTGCAATTGAAAACGGATATCATCAAGTGAGCTACAAAGATTTCGCAGAATTGCAGTATCCAGTACATTAAATTGTGTTATACATAATATTCTAGATGTTAAAATCTCTCTGGGCAATTGCATTCTCCTTTCCGTTATGCTAAACACATGCAAACCTGCACAAGAGCTACAGACTTCTAGAGCACTGACAAACCGAGATTTCACTGTACAAAACTTCCGACTTTTGAAACAATTATTGCGGTGCAGCATGTGTGTGTCATTTGCGGAAGCCAAGCAGCTATCCTCTAGTACGGTGCTTTGTCAGCTCGAAACCCCAAGTCTTTCAGAATCATAAAGCTGACCCGGAGGTATACCGTATTTTCCGGAGTATAAACCACACCAAGCTTTTCGTCACGAAATACAGACATCTACCCTGTTCACCGCCATTCATTTGATCATGGTAGTATAAGCCGCACCGTTTTTTGGGGTGAATTACTGGTGTTTAAATTGCGGCTTATACTCCAGAAAATACAGAAACGCTTCTAGCGAATAGGACTATACAAGTAGAATTGTGAAACGAAAACAAACTAACCCACGGTGGTAGCGGAATTTCAGCAACCTTATCAGCAGCAAGCACCTCACAACAGCGGTGGTGGATGATGACATTTTTCGACTGTTGAGCAGCTAGCAACCTGAGAGAAAAAACATGGAACAAAAGCTGGGGAGAAAGCACATGCACAACCAGTCATGATAGGCCCCAAAACCTATATAATATGGGCGTTCACACGCACACACACACACACACCACACATGCGCGCGCACACACACACACACACACACGTGTATTTCACCTCAAAGTTAGTTAGTGAGCTGAAATGTGAACCTTCACATGTTCCTTATTAAAAAGCAGCTGGACATGAGTCACGTGCTCTTTTCAAGGGCAATCATCAATGTACTAACACCTTCTGCCTGTAGTATTTGTATGATCTGTTAGTGCCATGCTAAAGCAAACCATGTTTGCTAGGGGTTTTTTTAAAGAGAAAAGGACCTATAAGTTTCCAGTTATGACTAACAGTCCACCAAGGTAACGGGATAATATACAGTCAGATAGTGCGACAACAAGGCACAAAACTGACAAGGATATTGAGGCATTCGAAAACCTGACACCTAGTGCCAACACATCTATGAAGCGCAAACCAACAACCTCAATATCCTTGTCAGTTTTGTGCCTTGTTGTCATACTATCTGACTGTATATTATCTCGTTACCTTGGTGGACTGTTAGTCATAACTAGTAACTTATAGGTCCTTTTCTCTTTAAATAATCAATATTGGCTCAACATCCGAGTTTTTATTAAGGGGGAAGTATATCCTAATATCAAATTTTCACCAGTTGTAGTCTTCGGGGTGCTGAGTCGAATGGTCTTGGTCCGAGAAAGCTGAGACACTTCCTTCCTCCTTTACTCCCAATCGAACTCGCCGCTTCCACCGAAACTGGGTGACTGCACCCTACTAGATGAGGATTTGTACCGGTATGCAAAATGCATACACGCCTACACTGACCTCTTCATGAATATAGGACTTGCGCGTGCTATTTGTCTTGATGTTTGTGAATCATCACTTTCTGATGCGAAGTCGACACTCCTTCCCCTTACTGCTGCTTATATCACCTTTTGAGACACGGTATATTGTTAGTTATTGTGCTGGTTGGTTTCTTTTCTGTCTGCATCCATCTGAAGAGAAGGTGGTGACTTGTAGAAATTCCGGAAATATTTCTTGTGAGGAGCCTGAAGTTCTGTTCTTCAGTCTGGTTGCATATTTGGCTCCTATATGTAGGAAACCTGTATTATATTTGCTCATCTGCATACAGAATTTCATGGTACATGTAACCATCTTTTGTTGAATTGTTGTTCTTATTTGCTGTATCATGACCTGTGTGTTCTTATCTCTATAGGCGAGTGAAGGGTGGTCATGGAAAGCTGAACTTGATGCTACCACACAGTTTTTCATTCCCATATGCCAGTCTCAGGTTAGCCACCTTTTCATTTCTTCTTTCGAAGTAAACGACCTGTTGGTTGAATATCGGGGCACTGACTGAAAAAGTGAACTGGGGGTTCTTGAAGTGGCTTCTGACTACTTACGTACCTATTCATTTAGCTATTTCATTTGGATTTTGGAAGTGCAGGTGTAAGCCAGTGCGTTTAGACTATTGTGTTTGAGCTCTTGTGTCTGTGAAGTGCAAACCCATCTGATTATTACCCGGTACTTCTCTTTTGAGTAAGTGTAGAAAGCAGTGCCATTCGAGGTGTGGCTGTTAGTCCACAACATACCAAGTACTTGGATATAAAGAAACTGCAAGAATCGTCCAAACTCATCTTGGACTTCTCTAAGAAAATTTTGTAATTGATCTTGTATCCTATCCCACTCCGTAGACCGTCCTTGTTGATGTTGGCAACAGCTACTCATCGATGACTTGCAAAAATGGATTCAAGCTAGTCTTTCACCAGGTGAGTCGGCAGTGTGTTGACACATCGCTGGTTGTACAGGCATTTCATCAGTTGGCAGCCAGTCGGGTGGACCTTCTATTTTAACACCACGCTCTTTGCACTTGCCAGGATTTATTTTGAGTTTTCCTCATGCATTGCTCCATCCACTATTATTTTATGCACCTGTTCTGTGTATTCTGCTCCTTCAGACAGCAGCTGTTCTGTGTATGTCCTTGTTTTCCTCCTCTTTTCTCTCCTTACCGTTCCAGTTCTCGGAGATGAAGTGTATGGCTGTGAATGGTGATGGGCAGGAATCTGTTGATTTTCTTGTCAGAAAGCTACATGTCTTCCAACGCCTTGTCGGATTGCATTTTGGGCCAGCAGTTGAAGAGTAAGTATGATGCTGCTAGTGTCATTGAGATATCACTTTGTCACCATGTCTTTGTTTCTACTCCTTATATCTTCTATGCTGTTTTTCAGGTTTTGGCCCGTTTCTGAGTCGTCCAAATTTGGATATTAGCACCAGTTGTGGACATTGACCATTGTCACAGTTGGCACGTGACCCTTGTCTTTGTAGGGGCCCTGCTACTTTGTATATGGTGCGCTCAGGGCGCCCGTGTTGTCAGTGTGCGAGGAGTGAATTCTCCGAAGCACAATGTCTTTGAGTAGGGGGGGGGGGGGGGGGGGGGGTGCTGCTGGCTTGTTGACAAAAGTCACCCGTTTCCTCGTGCGTACTGGTTAGTCATGTGTCAAACCTGCAATATGTCCTAGTTCAAGAGTCAGGGAAGCCAAGGGTTTGGCTCCATCTGAGATGGTGCAACTTGCTATCTATGCAAGAGAATGGACATTGCAGTTCATTGTACTGTGTATGTGTGCGCGGGCGTGTGTGTGCATGCATGTCTGAATGTGTATGTGGCCTGATTGTGTTCACTGGTATTTCCATGCTCTTGATCTGTAGGTTGAAAAACTGTGATCGTTCCAAGCAGCGTGCCCTTTGGGAGACTCTTGGGCATGAGTTGAATACTTGGGCACATCTCTATGCAACTGAGCAAGCATTTCTTGTGGAGGTGAGACAACTGGGAGAATACATTGGATAACAGTAAGGGTACTCCGTAGAGCATCGCTGGCCCTAAGTGAGGGTCCCTGGTTTGAGTCCTGGTGGTGACAGTCAAATTTTCTTCAGACTTTTTCCCATTTACAATACCCTCAAGCTAATGAGTACTCCGTATCCAAAGTTGAACTCTGATGTTGAGTCAATTAAATTATGGTGAAAAAGGAGAAGGACAAAATGTTACGAGTTATGACTAACTGCCCACCAACGTAACGAGATCTTATACAGTCAGCGAGTGCGACAAAATGGCACAAAACTGACAAGGAGTACTGAGACATTCGGCCTCCGTATCCGTTTCATTTTTAGTGCTAGTATGAGCACTAATTTTTGTGCGGAGTGGGTTGGACGTGCACCCGGCGACGATTTGATCACAGATAGCTAACTTCTGAGCATTGTCGGCGAAGCTGCAAATTGGAGTAGCTGGTAGCAATCGAGAATGCAATGTGTTGAATATTCCACCATAGTGTTACTTACCCATGAGCCTGCTTTACAATTTCTGCTGGAGAGTGCTAGTCAGTGACTCCTAATGTGTATTTCTCTCTGTCCCCTCCTCCCCCCCCCCCCCACACACACACACACACACACTTCTGTCACTTGATGGCCTTGATTCTCAACTCATTGTCACAATTTGTGTGTTTATAGTGTATTGAACGCGTTCAAGTTCGCCAGGAGCTCAATGAGATGTGTATTGGACTACTAGAAGCTGCCTTGGACCGTGCTCACAGGTTGGGACTTACAATAAGGCTAGCCCACTGTGGATATATTTTGCTGTAGCCCTGCCCTTCCTATACCTTTGCCTTGAAGGCTTTAGCTTCAAGGGCATGTGGAGAATTTCCGTCATCCGCATAACAGATGTGTTGTGCCTATTAGTGGTTGTGCCTATTAGTGGTTGTGCCTATTAGTGGTTGTGCCTATTAGTGGTTGTGCCTATTAGTGGTTGTGCCTATTAGTGGTTGTGCCTATTAGTGGTTGTGCCTATTAGTGGTTGTGCCTATTAGTGGTTGTGCCTATTAGTGGTTGTGCCTATTAGCAAGAGTCCATAACCCCCCGGGGGGTTATGGACTCTTGCTATTAGTGGCTGTGCCTATTAGTGGTTGTGCCTATTAATGGTTGTGCTCGTTGCCTGTATTCATGTTCTGACTGGCATTATTTGTGCAGTTCCCTACTGACAACGGCATAGTCTTTGTCTGGCTCTTTGATCTAAATCAGAATGGTGTGTGTGTGTGTGTGTGTGTGTGTGTGTGTGTGTGTGTGTGTGTGTGTGCGTGTGTGTGTGTGCGCGTTTGTGTGTGTGTGTGTGTTCATTGTGGTTGTATCTTATGCTTTCATGATGATTGATATACTGCTGCACAAGAATACTTCTATGCATTATGTTTGAGTTGGTTTCTTTTACACTCTGTAATTGTATTTGTTTATTGCTGTTGTGATTGTGTTTTCTTCTTGTGTGTGCGTGCGTGTGTGTACATGTCTTCGCTGTACAGTGACTTTGACCGGAATGTTGTTCATGGCTGGTTACTGGTTGACACAAAGTTACTGGCATTGTTTTCTAGGTATTAAAGGAGCACACTCATGAAGTCCCATATAAGAACATACACTACTGTCGGGCGCCGAAGAACGAACAGGCTAGGATTTCACCAAGCACAGCGTACATATACACAGTGACTTGACCACTCATGGATTGTAGTATTTCAGAAGTACATGAAAATAAGAACGGTCTAGACTACAAAGCTGCCCCCCCCCCCCCCCCCAAGTTCTTCGGTACCCGACAGTACTCTAACTGTAAGAACTAGGCTTCTATGTAAAGCATGTATTTCCACCACATATTTCCATGTATATCAACAGTAAAACCAGGCGTATGTGCATGCATTCAATGCAGGCTTTTTATATTGTCTCTTGGTTTTTTCGTCTCCTGCGTAACATAGGAGAGCATTTCGACCATTCTGCATTGCCGCTTGTCTGTGCTTCTGCTCAGTGGCGTTCTGCTCAGTGGCGTTATGCTCAGTTGTTGCTGATGGTGGTGTTGGCAGCTTTCTCTTTCATTGTCTATGACCTTAGCATTGTCGTGTTGGTGACGGCTGTCTTGAATTCTTTGGTTGTGACCGCATTTTGCTCGTATGTGTTGTTGTTTCAGTCGCAATGCCCCGGAACTTCACTCACCGGATCTCCTGCTTATCACAGCATTGGTGAAAAGTCGCTTTCTGTACAACAGCAGTGAGATTGACACAGCACCCAACACAGCCGATGTGTCTCAGACTGTATCACCACGCCCCTCATCCACCTCATCAGGTACTGTATTACTCCAAGTAAAGGAAATACTGATGTGTATTGGAGAAAAAGGATACCATGTATATGTAGTTGGGTACGAGTTATGTGCCATGAATTTAGGGGTGAAACGAAGGTCTCGATTTGCCAAACGAACCGTCTTCATCAAAATGGACGAAGGTATCTAGTGATTCTTTTATCTACATTCAACTACTTTTTGCGAAGAAGATGCTGACCTATGAAAAGTATGCATGACTTGCATGCCATGCAGATCATGAAAACATGGACCACTAACTATTGACAGCGTCTGGGATACTGCTGACCAGACTAGACCGAGGCAGCGCTCTCGGGCGGCTCCAAAATAGTGACCCCACTGCCAGGTTCCACTTTGTGCCGCACAGGAGCAGCGATCTGTGTTCCTACTTAGTGGATGAGACTTCCAGTGTGGCGATAGCTTGAGCAGTCGTTGAAGCGTATAAAACGTGCTGTTGCATCTTATTGGACAGTCCTGAGCCACCTTCAGACTGGCTCCATGTTAGTTTTCACCAAGCGCTCAGTTGCTAGGGCGCTACGGTGGAACTGGCCAGCAAGACGATGTCCAGACGACAGCAGGCTGGTAGAGCTTGGCAGTTACAAGTACTATATGTAGTATGCAGCTTGTGTGCTGCACATGCCACATTGCCCCAGTTGTGCTCCTGCTGCAGGATAGAGCCATACTGACCAACCACCACAATCTCAATCCCTTGACAAGACATGCAGAATCCCTGGATTTCTCTCAAAATTCCTGGATGGCACAAAAACAAGTGAAAAAGAGCTTTTCCCGCCAAAAAAACGTTCGACTCTGCAGCTGTGCGTACAGCACAGATCGACCCTGTACTAGGCTGTAGTGCAGTTTGATCAGTCGGCGCCCGCCTGTCACTTTGTCAGTGCAGATCTTGCATGGTCAGGTCTTCAAAGTGCTGTGCACAGTTCGAAGTGCGAATGACCACCGTACGTACCTTTGAAAAAAGTTCAAAAAACCGGGACATTCGGGGAGAAACCATGGAGTTTTCAGGAAAATCCTGTATCAGACAAAACTTTGGTTTTTCCGGGAGTTTGCTTGAAATCCCCGGGACCCCGGGAGGAGTGTTGATTTTCCGGGATTTTCCCGGGAAAAACGGGAGGGTTGGCCAGTATGTAGAGCCAGTCGCCATCATATTGGCAGCCTCATCGTGAACAGTAGCCACCTTTTTCTCGGTCGGCCGTGACTGGCGCTCATCAGCAGAAACAGCATGATCAACAAGGTCTTTCGGTGTGGCTGCCCTTGAACTCACTAGTTTCCAAGACGCCCAAGACAAGGTTCCAGTTTTGGTCGATAAAGTGGACGGTGTGGGTGGCGTATGACTGCACCGCCTTGCTTGTCCAGCCGTCAGTCGTCACTGTCACAGAATCCACTTTCTCCAGTAGTTGCTGGTGTTCCTTCCTGCACTGGCCGTACCGCGTTTTCAACAAGTTTGCAATATGGGTGCGCGATGGCATGACAGCATCTGGTTCCACATACTACATGATACACCTTGCTAGAACACGCCTTCGGTGCACAAACCAACAGCGCTGTAAATGTGTTCTAGCTAAGTGCCAGGCCGTTGACTATCTCAGAACTCCTTGTCAGTTTGTAACCAATTGTTGCACTGTATGATTGTCCTTTATCTGGTTCAATTGGTGGCTTCTTGGCGAGTTCTTGCACATCAGTCGTAAATGTCTTGATGTTAGTTTTCTATTATAGTGGCATCCAGACCAACCTAGTGTAGCTACATATATCGATATAGCTCTCAAAGGACTGTGTGTACTTGTAGGTGCAAGTTGTAACTTCCAGGTGTGTCTAGTTGCATTTTATGGTTACTATCCTGTGTGTTTGGTGTACTATATGCAGAGCATTCTGATCACCATCTCACACCATCGCCATCGCCAGGTATGTGTAGTAGGTTAAACTGTAGAACTCCCTTCCCTGAATTCTAACAAATCTCTAGTTACTGTAGAACCACTGTATTTGTTTTTCTATGTGCCTCTCTGTGTGCCGGTGTCTCTCCTTCTGCTCTCTCTCTCTCTCTCTCTCTCTCTCTCTCTCTCTCTCTCTCTCTCTCTCTCTCTCTCTCTCTCTCTCTCTCCCGTGCAAAAATCCCACACTGTGCGGGTAGCTGGTGATTTCAGGGGTTGATGTTGGATGGTGACACGTCTCCACCCACTCCTCTTGCAATAAGACATTCCTACATTCTGATTTCTGATTCCCTCCCTTCTCTTTTAAAAGTTACGAAGATTATTTTAGCAAGAGCAAATGATTATGGCTGAAGTACAACGCTGGATATACTTGACTGTGTGGTCTTAGAAATTTTGCCCGACATTCATTAATTTGAGTGTCAAGTATGGCTGGACTTCCGTGCTTACTAGTACTGCATTACAGTCGATGCAATGTAACTTGTTTGCTCTCTCTCTCTCTCTCTCTCTCTCTCTCTCTCTCTCTCTCTCCTGTGTGTTCCCTTCACTTTCTTTCCCAGATCCAGACTATACACACGAGGTTAGTATGAGGTGCTGCTTTCAATCCATAACAATTATTATTGAATACTGTGTAATACTCATAAAAAGGACACACTTCAGGCTCTTTACGAACATCTTGAAAGTTTTAGCTATATTCTTCTTTGCGCTGTTTTACCAACTCCTTACTGTACTTAATCCACTGTTCCTGTTCCTTTTTCCTTGCCTGTATTTCACCTGATGAGAAGGCTTGAAAGTATACTTGTGAACCCAAAAACTTTCAAGATGTTCGTAAAGAGCCTGAAGTGTGTCATTTTTATGAGTATTATCGCATTTTTGTCTCAGAGGAAACTGAATACTGTGTAGGTGAAGATTATGGCAACGGTCTGGCTTTAGTTCACCTATATGGCAGGAGGGGTATTAACCAGCCCTGGCAGTAAGTAAAAAAGTTAATTATTTCAACTACGCACTGCCAGGCACTGTGGTACATGAAGGCACATGTACGTATGTAGGCAGGTATGTGCCAGGCACGTAGCTAGTTTCTCAACTTGTATAGCCAGTGGTAACGCGGATGTGTGAACTTCATTTACTTACTTCGAACTACATAAGAATGGTAGATTAGACACACTCACATATCAACTGCTTCTGTCAGTTTGTGCATGTATACTGTTTGCTGCCATGCCTCTGCCCTGCCTTGTTAGCTATCTCCGTCTCCGGACAATTTCTATTCGCCCATCTCATCACCAGTCGCAGTGCCACCTGAAAGTCCTGTTGTCACTGACAAAGAAGTAAGCAAACTGATTACCTTGTTCAGAACAATATGGGGTTTTCTTCGTTAACGAGGCTCAGCACAGTGCAGGTCTGGCCGTGCAGTTTAGATTCTAGCATTCTAGTATTGAGATACTGTATTCAGTTGTCAGATTCAGGAACAAGTGTTGTGTCTCAATGCTGTCCTGTTTGGTTTCTAGGGGCGAACACTTCAGGTATCAGGGTTATCAGTCCTGGAGATGTCCTAGATAGGACATCCCGTGGCCCAGCCTGCATCTACGCTGTTCCCATAGTAATTGTGACACGTGACTCAAAACGTCGTGTCGCGTCCGAGGAAGATGAACATGTTGCACTCAAAACAAATGCAACGAATGCCTTTCGTTTTGTAGTCGTCATTCTCCTGATGGCTTGCCTCAAGCAGTCGAGATTCGTGTCTTGCCTCTTACCTCCATCGGACCCAAAATTTTGTGATTTTTTCCGCCTTTTTGTGCTGCCATTTATGATGTGCTAATACATGATGTGTACTTATCATGCATATAAAAAGGTGGCGCATTCATTTTGAAAGGGGGCAGTCAATAGGTGATGGAGGGCGCAGTGCCCCGCTATGTCGCTTTGGCAAGAATCCTGGGTGTGTGCCTACTACTCTGAATGCATGAGTGTTCTCAGTGTTAGTACTGACTGGAAACCTTTCTCCCAACCTCATTGCAGAGTGACTTCTATTCACCTGCAAGCCACCCTGCCACACCATACAGTGCGTGCCATCGCTCCTCACGGACTAGCTCAGACGCTGAAACCAATCCCGAAGCATATGCTGCTGGTTTCCCTGGCCAGACTCCATCATTTGTAGGTGCAGAATTGCAAATGAAAATGTGTTCCAATGTGTTCGTTGATTGTAATACATGTATGTCTGTCAATTCAAAACTACCCCAGTTCCCTGAATGTGCCCCTCTTCACACACATGTGCAGTACATATGTATTGTATGATATCATGATACCGTGGAGTCTTGACGTCACGTATAAATAGATAAGTACGACGTATAGTGATAGTGGAGGGTGTTTGGTCCCTGGCCTATGATGTAGTGCTGTTGTGTTGACACCTGAGACCATGGTCACATGTACAATATTACCAGAATTCCTGATCTGCTCTTCATTCTTGCTTTGTACATGCTGCTCTGATTTGCTCTCCCTGGATACGTGTATGCACGACTGGTGTACGCAGTCATGATGATGATGATGAGAATGATGTGTGCATGTGTTCTCACTGTTGTTCTGTCCTTTCCCTTTGTACTTCTACAGCAGACTCCTCGCAGTCGACCGGGCAGTGGTATACTGCATTCCACTCCACAGAAAACACCCCCACCAGTTGTTGAAGAGGTACTGTCTAGTGAACTAGTGGCAGTAACTGCTGTAACCCTGACGTAGTGTACCGCTATTTACATTTGTGTGTGCTATGTACATGTGTTGCATTGCTGGTTGATTGCCTCTGATCTGTGCCAGCATTGCATGTGCATGTGTGTACTACAGTATCATAATATTCACAGTGTAGTCGTACTCCCATTCTGCTCTGTGAAACCTTTTCTTGGCAACTGCTCTCCCCCATGATCCACAGAATCTCATCTTTACTGGCAGGTGCTTGGTATTGGTGTGGGTAATGGGTGTTGGTGGTAAGGGATGTGGTGGAAGTGAATGGTGTGGTTGGTGAATGGTGTTGGTACATGTAATGAGCAAGTGATCTGTGTTGACGGGGGCCTTGTAGCTTTGGTTGCGAGAGAATACAGACAAAAAGGTCTGTTGCCACGCCAATTTATATTACAATAACGTTAAAACACCCTTCTTGAAGTAGTCCATCAACCTCCATAGTATTTTCGTACTTTTGTCTGACACATACGTTGTATATGGGATAGGTCGTCTACTGTATTGATGTTGGTACCTGTATCTGTCCGTGATCTATCTCGTTCACCTTCTGCCACACATCTGCCATGTCTAGCCACCGTCACCGTTTGATGATTTGGATGACATTACCGCTGAGGCACTCCTCATTCCGCCGGCCAGCCAGCCGAAAGTCGATGTCAAGCAGGTGCTTACAATTGCTCTTTCTATATGCTCATGCCATGAGACACACCGGTACCTCTTGCACTATAGACACCACAAGTGATGCATATTTCCTTGCTCTTGATCTCTTTGTGGAGGTAACTGTAGTACGACTCCATGGCTGGTGGATAGCCTTCTGCCATGTCACGAGCATTCTCACTGGCGTTTCCACCCATGCTCTACATAATCGTCTTCTAGAAAAGTGTTGTTAATTGTACTCCATCGTCTCACCGCTTTTCCTTTCTCGTGTACAGGTAGTGAACAGAGCACTTGTTTGTTGCCTTTTGCAACCAAAGGCTACTGATTTACACTCTTGTACTAGTATGGCATGGAGAAAGGATGCTGTCGCTTAGTGCCTGTCTTGCCGAATGGAATTTGATGAGAAATTCCCTTGTTTGTTGGATGTAACATAGCCTGCTGGATTATTAGAGGGCAACATACTGCACTAGATGAGCTGCCCGTTATTTTGGTGTGTGTGTTTGTTACTCTGTGTTTGTAGACGTTCAGTGACCTGGTGTTCTTGCGTACAGTGGCATGCCCGTACTCACCACACTCTCTGCACTGCACACGCATTCTTCCTGGCACTGTTCTTGTCATCGTCAGTACCGTAAGTGTGACTCGGATTTGGTCCACCGGCCCCTATAATAGGACGTACGGTATGCCATAAAGATAATGGTGGCCCTGATCCAACTGTGTTGCTGAGACTGAATTTGCACTCTTTCTCATTCACATTCCATGATTCTTGTTCCAGAGAATCTTCCCAACCTTACTGTATGGCCAAAGTGAACACAGTGCATGTGTCTGTAATGTGTGTAGAAGTAGCCATGGGCATCAGGGCAATATTGTTTTTCAGGTCCAAGAGAGTAGGCTGATATGCTTCCTAGTTGGTGCGTCATTGAGACCAGAAGATAAGAATTTTGATCCCGGTCTATACTGGCATGTGCACCAATCGTCATGGGCTTCATTCATTGATGGAAGCAAGAGTACATTACTTCCAAGAGTGTAGAACTGTGGTGTATGGGGTCTGCAGCGGCAGAATTTCACATCGCATGACAGCGCTGCCTGCATCCTGTACACGTACATGACAGCCTACTGGGATGTAGGCAACCCTACTTGGGGTACAACTCTCTGGTGGCCACTGTGTACTGATTGCCAACATAACCTATTGAACCATGTCATGTAATGTGAAACTCTGCCGTCACAGCACTGGATCGAGAAAGACATAGAGGTACTCGAAGTAGCTGCACACCCCTGGGGCTTACTGAAGTATGTCTCTATTCATGCAAGAAAGTACCTGATTGATTTGTCATGCACTCTTCTTGCTTTGCCCTCCTCTCACTACACCTCAGTGTCAACGTAGCCAAGTGGCCGGGTTGATTTGCCAATCTCTTGCCAAACTGCCATCAGCAGAGACGCCAGTGTCAGCCATTCTAGACCCAGCGCGCTCAAGTGCACGTCTTGTTGTGGAGCTGCTAGAAGGCAATGTCAGGTAACCGTTATTGTCATATTGTATGGGTGTGTTGCAAGCAGGGAGTGTTGCAAGCAGAGAGTGTTGCAAGCAGGGAGTACAGTAGTAAATACCTACTAGTCTACGGTTTCAAGTAGCCAAGTACTGGTGCCCACAATGTACACAACACGGTACTGTAAACCCCCTAATTTTAGCGACCAATATATTTTGCGATTTCGAATTGTCGACATTTTAGCGACCTTTTATTTTAGCGATCGGAGTACGCGTTTATGAAGTGTTGTGGAGACACAGGCTACTTGAAGTAGTCAGAAATCTGTCCTCCTGTCTTCACCCTCTCTTTGAGGGGCACTAACCAGGATGGTCCCTACATTCCATTGATGGTATTAGTTTGACTGTCGCAACTATAAACGGCTGGAGTGAGTTTTTCACCTCTTGTTCATGACTCTGAATCTGTCTGATGTGCGTATTTTCCTTTCTGATGCGAAACCTCTTTTATGCATTACGTCTGAAGTTTCATCTGTGGTATGTTGTGCCTGCAATGCAGTATAGCCATTTCATTTGCTGGACAGATACCAAGGTATGTACTGGTGATATTGTTTCCTCTGTCCAATATTTTAGGCGCATTGCTGACCTCCTCCGCCGCTCAAAGGTAAATGCAACTGTGGTGTTGTTGGAACAGGTGTATGATTCATTAGCTGCTGCAATGGACCTTATGCTGGTTGTACTGATGTACTTTGTACATCCTGTATAGCCCGGGTGTGTGTATGCTGTGAGCCACCCGTGATTTGGTGTGTTTATTTTACTTATACTGGCAGTTTACACATGCCTGTGTTTGTTGTCATGATGTCTGTCGTATTCCCTTGCTGCTGACGGGCTAGGACCCTGTGAAGACCATGTGCAAGAATATTGCCAGGCAGTTTGAGCGCCTGAAGAAGTGCAATCTTCAGAAGTTCCTGGAGCTCAATGGTGAACTTCCAGAATTGGAATTGTCCAGGTAAGACAATTGTGAAAATCCTAGCATTAATTCAATTTAATTGTAGCAATAACCTACATGGAGACAACAGTTTAATTATGAAAAAGCTATTTTGAGTTTAATTATAGGAAATGAAAAGGATCAACTGCACACTCATTCTAAACACACACATCAAGGCAAAGTTGGTCCTTTCGTATCAACAATGTGATGTTATTCCAACTGATGACTATCACAAGGAAACGTTCTTGGAACTAACCCACCAACTTTGCCTTGATGATTGTGTATGTAGAATGAGCGCGCAGTTTATCCATTTCATTGCTATAATTAATTGTAATCAGGTGTATTTCCACTGTGTCACCATTAGTCATGCTCTTAGGTCAGTAAGGACCCTTTCAAAACACAGCAACCTAGGTAGGTAGTTGATCACCATGCCAGATGAGCCCGTTTGAAGCAGCTGTTCTCAAAATTGATAATCAACTCATGGAGGAGAACTCAACACCCTTGTCGTCAGGGGGGTTTAGTTCCAGACGATAGGCCCTTCCAATTACTCTCTCATATCCCGTGCTCCACAAACAGAGGACTGATTATTTTGGTTTCACTCCAAAGAGAGCCTCAAGAAGAAGACCAAGAACAGAACAACAAGAATGTGTACAAATGCACGCATGCGTGCTGGGTCGCAACCTGCGCAGTCCTCGTGCGGTCCGCACACCGACCACGCGGACCCACCGACCACGCGGACCCAGCACACACGTTCTAAAAGGGGCATATACGTTCTAAAAGGGGCAGGGACAATATACGGCCAAACAAAACAAAATGCATCCTCTCCTGAGGATAGGAGAGAAGAAAAACGAAATGAGAAGACAGACAGGAGAAGAAGACAGGAAGACGAAAGAAATGAAATATGGACAACATAGATGGGCGAATATATAAACAAAAGAGGCACAGGCGAGACCGTTGTTCAAGAGACTGACCAGAGAGTGGCGTTCCTGCGCAGTGCCCGCAAAGCGAGAGAGATCAAACCGGTCCGCCGGAGACGATGTGGAAGGAGTGGAAGACGCCGACTGCACACCCACTGCAGCGCCCACCATTGTCAGAACATCCGATCGAGGGCCCTCCACCGGCAGGAACTGCCCTAAATACTCACCACGCTCCAGACACACCGGCACGTCCGACACATTGGCACAACACACGGGAATATTACCAGACGCAGAGACAAAACATACAGCACGGGGCAGGGCATAGCCCAAATCGGAATCTACTACAGTCTCCACCAGACCAACCATGTCCGGAGGAGCTGTAACCTCTCCCCGCAACATCAACTGAGACCATGGGGGAATTTCCACGGCCACCGCCAAGGAGACAGAATAGTGTTGTGGCGGAGCAGCGGGCGGGGTGGCCCTGGGGACGGCAACCAGGGGACAGGAACACACGGGCCACGTGACCCCACCCCGGACTAAGAATGCAACAGCAAAAGTGAACGCCAAGGCTAACTTGAACACCAACAAAACCCGAGCCGAACCGAACCGCAAACACTGGCTAATAGGAGTAACAGGGTTGAAAACCCTAACCACATCGTGCCTCGCACGTCACCACCGAACCTGGCGGAACTACTCTGAGCTACTTACCCCCGTTCCCTGGACAATGGGACCGTATGCCCCTCGAAGGTCAAACGGGGTGAACCGTTAAAATGTAGCGTAAAACCATGGGCTGCCGAAATGTCGGCACCCAACAAACACTCCTCGGTTAGACCAGCAACAGCCAATACCCGGGCTGAAAGCGTAATGTTGCCAAAGGCATATGTCAGGGGTAAATAGCCCTTGACGTCTAGGGTACCCCCACCCGCAGTGTAGAGTGCCGATACACCCAATTCAGAGGCAGGACGTAATAACCGTCCTGCATCCAACTTCTCCACAACAGCAAAATTCACCAATGTGATGGCCGCACCTGTGTCCACCAGACATGACACAGCTGAGCTAGCCCTATCGATGGCCAACGTACCTTGTGCAAATAGACTGGTGCCGGCGCTGTGTATGTAGAACGGAACCGCGTCGGTGTTAGCCATGACAGCCCCCACCGGGAGGGAATCCGATAACTCGACTGGAATAGACGGTGGGGAGGACAGCGGAGCGGCCGCCGGAGTACATAGGTGAGATTCCGCCGGAGTGTGCTCAAAAGCACACACATCACACACAGACAGAGAGGCAGCAGTAGAAAACAACACAGGCTCATTATCTGGTGTTATCACAATCTCAGGAATCGTACCTGACGGAACCGCCACCGACTCAGCGGGGTCGGCGTCACTCATGCACACATGCATACATGTATTAGGGTCACACTCATTCTCGCCCTTCTCTACGAAAATAGGTAGGGCTACAGCTATTTCCTCAGTAGAATCAACACACCTAGGTGAGGCGGCGGGCGACCCGCACCAGCCACCTCATCTAGTTTAAAGATCTAGTGTTACCCTGGTGTTCACGAGGATTACGCGCGCGGTCACATGGATTTGAGTGGGAATCGCGGCGGAGGTGACCGAGTTGGCCACAACCAAAACAGCGTGGACCTCGTGACCAGGAGCCGGACTCTCGCGCTTTGCACAGAGGTTTTCGAGCAGCCTGGTTTGCGTTGCACATAGCTTCTCCAAACTATCCAGGCACGCCGTGATTTCAGGCGTGGCCGACGCGACGAACACAGGTTCAGCGGATGGGTGCAACTTATCCTGCGTCTCCAGGACGACTGCCTTTTGAACGGCGTGCATTAGCGTCTGCGGCTCGTGGTCCCCCACACGACGGCACATGTCGGGAGACAAAGCATCCAGAAAAGCACGGACGGACACGGTGTTAAGAATGGGACCAGGCGCCCCCGGATACGCCTTAGCCACCAAGACCTGGATGGCGTCGCCCAATTCGGTCAGGGTCTCGCCTGCCCGGCGTTTCCGAGCCTGAAGCTCAGTTTGGCGGAGCAATTCCTTACCCGTGTCACCAAATCGAGCATGCAGCGCGGTCTCGATCTCCGCGCGATCCTCCCGCTGCGTGTCCGTGAAGGATTGCAACATGAAGGCCGCACTGCCAGTGAGGCTCTTGCACAACAAAACGCGCGCCATTAATTCCAACCTCTCCCAGGAGGCCGCATCAACTGTGTCATTGGGTTGGGCAACCGGGACATAATTATTGGCCTGCAAACATAATCTGAAATCATTCAGGAAGGCCTGGAGATCCTCCCCGAGGAAACACCGAACGGTTTCGGCGTCAGCCATCTTCCAGGCGCTTCTACAGTAACCTTAGACATGAGGCTACAACTACTCCAGGTTACGAAACACGGATGGGAAGAAGAAAAAAACACCCCCGGAGGGAACAGGGACCCGGAGCAGGACTACGTACACACCGTACGACACAAGCAGGCCAAAACTAAACAAATGTCACGAAAGTGTATTTCAAACTAATGCCCCAACAATGTCTGCCAGTAAACTAAAAGCAGCAGTTCTTTGCCTCGATGGTGGCGAGCGCGGACGCGCGAAGGAGACGTGCCGAGACATGAACCACACGGGGAACGCCAAAGAAATCAGCCAGGTAAAGAAAAAAAAAGAAACCGGAAAGACCGTGGACGACACGACGATCGCAGGGTCGTGGGACGATGCCACTACTAGCCGGGCGCCAATTGTCGTCGGGGGGGGGGGGGGGGGTAATTCCAGACGATAGGCCCTTCCGATTTCTCTCTCATATTGCGTGCACCACAAACAGAGGACTGGTTATTTTGGTTTCACTCCAAAGAGAGTCTCAAGAAGAAGGCCAAGAACAGAACAACAAGAATGTGTGCATGCGTGCTGGGTCGCAACCTGCGCAATCCGCGCGCACACCGACCGCGCGGACCCAGCACACACGTTCTAAAAGGGGCATATACGTTCTAAAAGGGGCAGGGACAACACACTCACTCATGTTTATCATGGCAAATTACTGCGATGCTCCGTTTTATTACTAGTATACTTGTCGATATCGTGCAGCTTTCCTGCTATGGAATGCTCACACTTTGTTCTCAGAAGCACGGTTGTCCGCTTAGCACTAGTAGCAATGGCTTTTGCAAATGTCAGTACTGCTTTTGCCAATGTCAATGTGGCTTTTGCAAATGTCAATGTGGCTTTTGCCAATGTCGATGTGGCTTTTGCAAATGTCAATGTGGCTTTTTCCAATGTCAATGTGGCTTTTGCAAATGTCAATGTGGCTTTTGCCAATGTCAATGCTGCTTTTGCAAATGTCAATGTGGCTTTTGCCAATGTCAATGTGGCTTTTGCCAATGTCAATGTGGCTTTTGCCAATGTCAATGTGGCTTTTGCCAATGTCAATGTGGCTTTTGCCAATGTCAATGTGGCTTTTGCCAATGTCAATGTGGCTTTTGCCAATGTCAATGTGGCTTTTGCCAATGTCAATGTGGCTTTTGCCAATGTCAATGTGGCTTTTGCCAATGTCAATGTGGCTTTTGCCAATGTCAATGTGGCTTTTGCAAATGTCAATGCGGCTTTTGCACGTATGTTTACCGTTACTCAATTGGGATTGTACAGGCAATTCTTGACTACCCTGGTGAGATTGAGAAGGCACTAAATGGGAAAAGCAATGCATACATCCCGGCAACTTCATAATTATCCTCGATAAAAAATGCCACTTCTCCGTTTGCTCACGAATTCTGTCAACAAGAAGCACAGTCGGGTTTGTTCCGGCCACTACGGGCAGCCCTGAGTAAGAGTTAGATATCACCCACCTGGCTTTACATCAGGATGGACTTCAGTGACTAGTGTCCCATGTCAAGGGACATTCTAAGACACCTTCATGATGTGTGTGCTGTTGGGTGGTCTAAGAAGGCAGTAGTTCTTGCCACGTGAGTGGCATTGTGTGGAGGCTTTAATTGTTATCCTTTGTTTTGATTGTTTGATGCTTCCGTCTTGCCATGTTCAGACTTGACAGTTCATCAACAACACTGGCCACATCTCTGCGAGACCTATTTCGACATCTCTTCTGTGTAAACAAGGTATGTAGTATGATAGCTTAATAACCATGTACGTGACTAAACCTCTGTACATATAGTGACTGTACATGTAATACAATGAACAATGTGATACTGTGCTGGGTAGTGGGTGCAACTGGCTACCGGCATGGAGAAATCTCCACCCACCTCGATCTGGATTCCATGTACATGACTTGTATTAAAATTCACTCTGCAATCATGTTTACTGCTAAGCTATTCTTTGTTGCTGTGTTGTGTTGTGTGTTGTTCATTATCCGGCTGTAGACCAGTGTGTTGTGTGTTGTTCATTATCCGGCTGTAGACCAGTGTGTTGTGTTGTGTGTTGTTCATTATCCGGCTGTAGACCAGTGCTACTGTGAAGCAGCGTCAGCAGGTGTGCATGGATGAAATCCGTGTGACATTGCACGACAAGCTGAAGGACTGGCACATGTTTCTCACCACCAAGGCGTTGCGTAACATACCCATGACTACATATCCTCTCTTCACCTGATGTGCATGCAAGTGCATGCACCGGTACTCGTGACTGCTAGCTGTGCTACACATGCCATGTCCACTGCAGAAGGGAAGGAGCAGTCTACTTGAACATCGTTGCTGCTCAGAATTAATAGGAAATTTTAAGTAGGAACAGCATCCGAACGGACTGTTTCTTTCGCTCCCCCCCCCCCCCCTTATGTCACTACTCTGCGCTTGGTGTGTTGTGTCTATTGTGTACTATCCCGGCAAGTTACCGGCACATTCGTATCATCAACCTTGTGTAGGTGCTTTCGATCAAGATTATTCTAAGCTGCCAGGTCTATTTGCCAGTGTCCAGGCATATGTGTAGAGTCTGATGACACTGTTATTGGTATTCAGTATTGCCTTGACTCTCTATGCTCTCTCTGGTGTGCACGTACTGGAAAGACTTCCCTGGTCTTGTGCATTTCATCTACATTGATCGCACCACAGATCAGGCTATTGTGCCTAGCCTGAATACCCAGGATGACAAAGTAAGTACTCTCTCCTTCCCTCAACTCCCAGTTGTACATGTAACGCTATCCGATAACTACCGGCCAGCTCACAATGTGTGTATACTGCATAATGTCGGGGGCAGTATTCTAAAATGGCGTAATCTCTGCACTCGGCACTGTAGTGCTGTTGTTTTCAGCTGTTGCATTCGTTTTTAAGTGTATTGCTGTGCTAATCGTTGCTATCAACTATTGGCAGGCCTTGCTTGTCAGTTTCTGTTGTGTTGTTCCGTCCAGTTGTTGTTTTTAAAGATTTGAAACAACAACAACAACAGCAACAACTGGTGCTATCGTGAGAATAAAGAATTCAAACTCTCTTATTGGCCCCAGGCCATCATGAGAATAAAGATTTGAAACAACAACAGCAACTGGACAAAACCACACAACAGAAACTGACAAGCAAGACTGCTATGTTGTTGTTGCTGCTGCTGCTGCTGCTGCTGCTGCTGCTGTTGTCACCCTCGCCGTCGTTGTTCTTGATGTACCCCTGTCTTTGAGAGCTGAATTATGTGTCTGCTTTTCTCAATCTGGCCTGTATATTGCCCCTTTCACTGGCAGCTTCACCCAGGTGGCTTCGCAGCTGCGTTTGAAGGAATGCCTGCAATGCCAGCAGGAAACAACCCAGGAGGAATTGTCAAAGAAAAGGTATGTTCTTTCCTACTGTAAGACAGTTCCATCTGAACTGGTGTATAGACACTAGACAGACAAGCTGAGACAACAGACTATAATACATGTAATTGGTAGCAGATGTGAGTATTGCTCTCATTGTATCGAACACCTTGAACAAGATTTGATATGTGTAATATTACCTCTAGATGTGGCAATTAGAAGTGACCATGGCTCTCCTCCACGCTTGCTTCTACCTTCAGGCTTAGGACTTTCACCACGTCCCCAATCTATTCCCTTTTCACTGTATTTCAGCAGTCTGGCAACTTTTTTTTAAATCTCTGTTACTGCTGCATCTTCCCTGTGTTCTAAAGAGTGTCATACTGTAAACCCAGGGAACCTTTACGATCCGAATCCTTCGCGGTTTTCACAATGGTTGTGAAATCGCAAAAGTAAGCCGGCGCGAAACGTAGAACTGTAGTAAAGAAAGTTAAGAAACTGAGGAAATTGACTCCAATCGCGAACATCTCCAGGTGCAAATTTGTCTGTGCTCGCAAATCACGAACTAAAACAGGCGCATAGGTTTCCGGATTTACAGTATCTGGAATTTGCCATGATAATCTCAATCAGTATAATATTATTGATATGTTTATGTTGCAGGTGTGGTGTATGTGCCAATTTGCCAGATCTATGCTGCGCAAAGGCTTCACCTCAGTTGCTATACGGGACGGGGACTTCCTCTACTCATACATGCTGTGGTTTGAAGATCAAGTGGTACGTGTTCTCGAAGATGTGTTGCCAACTTGTGCAATTACATGTGTTTTCACTACAAAATGCTACAGGAAACTTTCTGTTGTAACCAATGAGATCTCGTCTGTTTAGCTACAAGCAAGAACCTTGTTTGCAGCCGAGAGAGGTCCGGCATGTGTTGACAATCTTTTCTGACTTCATTTATGTTCACTTCATGGCCGTACACTACGTATGGATGGTTCTTTTTCTTGGGGGGGGGGGGGGGGGGTGACCAGCGTAGAAGATGTTTGTGTTTTTTTTTAAAGATATCATTTTCACATTGAATTGAACTTTGTTTTTCTTGACTTATTCAGGGCAACAATTTATCGGCTCCTCGTACCCTCGGTTCTCTTGTTACCAACCGCTTGCCTGGCATCCTAGCAGGGAACTTCTACAAGTGAGTGCGATCTTCTTTCACTGTCTACTGTGTGTATTTTAGTTTACTGCGGTACATTAAGGGGAAATGCTGTATTCGCCCGGTTGTAAGATGATTTCGATTAATTCATTCTTAGGCCACACCAAGTTATTTCTATGTTTCGCGTCACCGCGCGTGTACCTTTTCGAATCGTTGACAAGAAAAAAAGCACCCAGACGAGTCAATCGATGGCTGTTCTGGCGAAAATTCTCTCGCCGGCGCCAGTATGGCAGATCAGAGGTTATCAGCTTCTCGATAATCTTGCATTCCACATTTCCAGGCGATGGTAAGTAGAAGGTGCGAGCGATGAAATTTCTATTTCTCCAAGCCGTACGGTAGGGCCTGCTCACCAGCGAGCAGATTCCAGGTGTCAAAAACTCCGAGATTTTCCACGATCGTGATGGAGCGGAATTCCTCTCGTCTCATGTCAAAGTGCAGAAGGAGCCATCCATGAAATTGGTTACTGTATCGGCCCAGCCCAGTCTGCCAGCTGTCCTGCAAGCTGTACATGTATACATGTAGCGACTTGTCGTTTTGGATAATAACTAAGTGTCAGTTTTGAAGTGCTATTCTGCGTGCAACATGGCTCAGTACACATAGAATGTAGTTTTGTTTTTTTCCTCTTCTTTTGTTTTTTTCCGCCCGCCCGCGTGCCTTTCCAGAAAATATCCGACGCGAAACATAGAATTAACTTGGTGTGGCCTTATCTGTATCACTGAAACGTGGATACTGTGGTGTCGCCGTTTGTTTCTGCGGACTGCTTGGTGTCTTCCAAGATGTTTTTATTGCTCAAATCAACCAAAAACTGACACATTCAGTTCAACAATTAAAAATGCAAGGTTGAATCAATTCTGATATCGATTCAAGTACAGTCAGATAGCAAAAGTGTTATGTATGCAGGTAGGGTCACTGTTCTTCTTCCAAGTAATTATGAAACTGCCTTCATAACTGCTCACTTCAATGTCGGATAGTGTGTCCTCCTCATCATTGCATGTATTCTGATAATATTCTGAAGTATTCTGATAATAACAATTTCACTTGGCACAATTGCTACTGGAACAGCATCATTGCTTCTCACTACACTCGTGTTGTTCTGTATGTCATGCACTGCCAATGTAGAACTGAACTCACTCTGCTTGTGTATCTATTGTCGCTGCTCCTGCTGCTGCTCCTACTGCTCCCATTTTCTTTCCACATTCCCATTGTTTTACAGGGACTTGGTGCGGCAATGCTTTCCGGCAGCGCCCTCAGGCTCCATACATTGTTATGAGCTGCTCTGCTTGCATGTGGGAATCGTGCCAAGTCATTTTGTCGGTAAGCAGGCTCGTCGCCTGGCCTCTCAGCTCTGGGATCAGTCTGGTGCTAACTCTCCGTTCAGTCTCATCTAGCCAAGTTGGTCAACCTTTTCTGCAGACCTGACCTTGCTGAAACGTAACAAGGACTGGTGGTGTGTGTCTTGGACTGATAAGGGCTGGGAAGTGTAGTGCGTTAGATGCAGCTGGGTCTGCATACGTCCAGCTGTGTCATTTTAGTGGGCATGCATTTTGCGTGCGTGTGTGTGTGTGTGTGTGTGTGTGTGTGTGTGTGTGTGTGTGTGTATGTGTGTGTGTGTGTGTGTGTGTTCGTGTGTGTATCCCTTAACCTGTCTCGTTAGTCTGTCGTTGTGTACAATCATACTGGTATCGGTATGTTGTGCGGACACAAATTGATGCATGTAGTCGAGAGCAGTGCTGGACATCAGCTCTCTGTTGAATACTGGCACTACTTGCCGCTAATACAGTACATATTTTTGAAAGCATGCCGTGTACGTAATAGCTACTTGTTGTGGCTTGCACATTCTGAAGAACATAAAACACAGTAAGTACGACGATATTGTGCTACTCCAAAGAAGTATTTTTTTTATACGACGAATGTTTCCCATGGCCATTACTTCATACAGTCCATACCTTTTTGAACATATAAATACGTCATTCTGCTGATCCTCACCTGCACTGAATCAGTCCACATGTGTACACTTTTGAAGGAGCTTGTCATAGTCTTCTCATTACCTCATGCATCGTATTTTTATATTTTTGTCTTCCACGCCCCGTTATTCCTGGTGTTAGTGACCGTTGTGAAGTCCCTTGGGAACGCAGACGAAAGTGTTCTACTTTCTTTTAAATGCAATGCTGTCTATTGTTTCCTGCACTCCCTTCCTTGGGTCATTACCATATGCCACATCTCTCCCTTTCTTACACTTGTACAGTGTGCAATCCATGGGACCATTTGCAACTGTTCATCTGCAGTCATGTTATTTCATTTATTTTTATTTTTGTAAATACTTGTACAATGTATGGGAGACGTATGATGGGAGCTGGCTGACATAGTTGTATACAGTCATGTACGTGTACTAGGCCCAGACAGATCCTGCCGGGAATTCTTTTGGCAAAATATCGAAGAATTGAAAAAGCGGAAATTGCCGGCAAAATCGGAGCAAATATATCGAGATGTTGGGTAAAATCGATGCCTGATACTTGGATTTCCTTGTTTCTTACCCGTTCAGCATGATACATGTCCCAGGACGAGATCATGTCACCGAAATATCGCTGGGATTCACTGTGGATCGACATGATTCTGGAAGAACCCAGGGATATGTGTGTGAAAACCAGTGTTGAGAAACCGACCCTGCGATTTTATGAAACGTACGGGAATTGGATAAAATACACGTTTCCCGGAGCAAAATATCGGGTTTCTTGTGCCAGGCGCGGCAAAATATCGAGGCGAGTGGAGCAGAATCTGTCTGGGCCTAACATGTACAAGGTGGAAACAGCTTGCTGTGTTGAGGTTCAGTGTACTTGTACATTGACAGTACATGTACTGTATAAGATATGTGGCTCAGTTACCGTTGCATGCACACCGCATGTTCGACTTGTTTACCCATCGATTATGTCACAAGATAGGAAGACACACGGCGTGGCCCAGGCCTACCTGCACTAGCATGTCTTGTGTACAAAAAGTGCATGCGTTGGTCCAAACACTGTATTTTGACGTACCGGCTGAATTAGTTGCTTCTCAGGTAGAAATCCTACAAGGGGAGGATCAACAGTACTTAAAGTTACGGTACATACAATAAGATGTAAGTTAGCCTATAAAGGATGCCTCTGATCCTCCTTTGGGTTACAACGGAAATCCGTATGGACTCCTGGTTATAGCAAAATGAGAAATTCACTGTGTGCGAATACCGGTATGGAGATACTAGTACATGACTGAGGAATGACGAAATAGTTGGTGCTAGGCAAATCAAAGGGTGATAGGGCCCTTGATTGAAGAGATCGAGGCAGCTGAGATCGTTAGCGTCCCAGGAGAGGGAAGTGAAAACCAGGGAGTAGTAAACTACCCGGAGGTGGCACAAGCATACACGACCAGTTTGACGATTGCCTCAGAACCGTTTTCACCCGGTGAGTGAGTTTGGGGTAAGATGGTTACTACTCTCTGGTGAAAACAAGCAAAACAAAGGGATAGACAGACAGACAGACAGACAGTCACAGAGAAAGAGACAGACCGACACACAGAGAAACGGAGAGATAGAGAGACAGACTGAGAGGGGGAGAGAGACGGACAGAGACAGACAGACAGACAGGCAGGCAGACAAGCAGACAGAGACAGACAGATAGACAGACAGACAGACAGACAGAGAGAGAGAGAGAGACACACACACACACACAGACAGAGAGACAGAGACAGACAGAGAGAGAGAGAGAGAGAGAGAGAGAGAGAGGGGGGGGGGGGAGGGAGGAAGGGAGGAGGAGACTGTCTACTCCTTGCTTGCAACATCGCGTTGTCAGAATAATGACAACGCGATGATAATCATGTTTCACTGAGTTCGAGCTCGAGCTACCCGTACAGCTAAATCATGACATTGTGGTCACTTCCTCAAGGGTGTTTGTGGCATATTGCCACACAATGGCATCAAGCAGACAAGACCGGGGGTAAGTGGAGACGATGGATGTGTTGTATCCGGACTACTAGCCCAAGGCTTGGTTGAGTTGGTGGCGGATCACTTTAAAAGTCACACTGTCACAGTCAAAGCCAAAACTCCGAAGTACTCACTTTCCTTCAATTAGAGCTGCTAGCGTTGTGTATCCGGCTCCCGCATGAACTGCGTATTTTATTCCCTCTTTCTCCGTTCTTGCCTATTAAACACATTATCATTGTGTGGCAGTGGCGGTGTTGGTGTGTTTGTCCTTAGCCTACATTACAGAGTGTACTACACTGTAATTCAAAACCAAGGTGCGCAGTGAAGTATGTACATGTACAATGGTAATGTCTAATGACTAATGAAGCATGCAGTTGTTGCATTCTATGCCGCTTCATTATCCTGTGCGCTCCTGACCTCTACTTGTGCGTTTGCATCCCGTCATTCGCGATTTGTAGGTGGATCTGTTCGTATTTCGGGGACAATGCACCATTCTGCCGTTGCATGCGTGTGTTCACCTCATTGGCCTAGCTCGCTCGTTCCTCATTTCTTTAGTTCATTTTGGCATGCGAAGACTAGCCAAGCTTGCTTGGTGAGGTCAACGCGAACAAGCAAAATAATAATGCACCAGTTCTAATTTCGGGGTACGAGTACTACTGGCTAGGCTGCGATCATGTCAATACGTCAAGTGTGTTATGTTGTACGTAGTTACGGCGAGTGCAGGCAGGTAAAAGCTGTTAGCGTTGCGGAAAGCCGGAATGCAAGTGGTTACCGATGTTTGTGTTTCTGGGAGGAGTGTGGTTTGAGTGAATTTTGCTAAATGAAGAAAGATCCGGCGCAACGCCAGCTTTAATATAACCCTTATAATATAAGGGTTATATTCGCAAAATTTTGTTGCCAGTGCTAGTGTTGGTTTCGTTTCGCAGACCGAGTCCGAAAAAGGTCATCCTGACCTAGCTAGCGCTATAGCTCGACCAGAGGTCATGGGGTCGTTACTGATTTGTCCCATTTCCGGCGTCCTTTGTATGTTTGCAGCTTTGCTGTAGTCGAGACATATCCGGCAGCCCGGCCCGCGGCCCGGCGACATGTCGATTTGCCTCATGAAGCTCATGGAGTCATGCGCCTGAGCTGCGAAGTGACGATGATCCCCGAAGCTACAAATTGTAGAATTGTTATTGTTAGATACGCTTAGCTTGAGTTGTTCGTATTTCCACAGTGCTTGTCTTGTGGTTGTGCTTCTTTCCACTTCGCGTAGTAAGGTGATACCGGAGTTCATCATCATTTTCGACGTCGTGTGTGTGGTATGTCTACCCTAGGCCACATGTTGTGTTGTGAGACAAGCGGCAGGGGAATGAAGGCAAACTTGAATTTCTCTCAGTAGTCCTGACTTATCTGCCTAGCAGAGTGTGTTGGTGCAACGCTGACCGGTACCTGTGCTGTAATTGTGTACGGGAAGAAGAGCTTCCTCCCGCTGGCTGTTTACCATTCGCCACTACCGTGGAAGAAGACCGTCTGTCAGTTCTAATGGTCTGGCTGTTTGAACTTTGCCTCCGTTATTGTGACTGAACGTCGGTATTCGAGAAGAATGGCGGCGCACGGAATGGAAAGAAGTCCAAGTACAGTTGTATGTGACACGCCGGAACTTGTGGCGATGTTTCGAGAGGTGCGTTGATGCAATAAAATACCGTAGTTGTTTTCTTTACAGCCCCCTAGACGGTTTACCGTACTATACAGGGAGTAGTAAAGTAGAGTACCGGTAGTAAACTACTCCCTGGTACCATATGTAGCAGATATTTGTCTTCACACTTGGCTTTAAGCAATGGCTCCAGCTGCACAGTCTCTTTTTATGTTGCACTAACATACTCACACACAGACACAGCTCCCCACTACATTCCTGTCCTTTCTCCCAGCACCTTTTTTCACGAACACTCCTACGTCCCACACGTACACCTACACGCGTAAGCTGACAGATTTCTCACATCCTTCAGCTTTTCACTTTTCTACTGCACCTCACTTCATATCTACTCCATTTCTGTGTTGCTAGGCGTAGTTTTATTGTTTTGACCTGAGGATGGACCATGGCCGAAAACTTGGTGAACCAATATTGAGTTTTGTTGCAACAAAGATACCATATTTGCGTAGCTGTTTAGATTAGATAATATGGTAGAGTCACTGAAATCAACAGCCGCCACCAGGTAGTAATATAATACTACGTGTACTAACCACTGCAGACTGTACGGATTGTAGCACTAAGCCTATAGCTGCTGCTATGACTCTTGCACTATTTCGCAGTGATATGATAAGCTGCATACAGCCGTGGCATGCGATGCCAACCCCGTACTTCGATACATATGCATGGAATGTTTATGACTGCACAGTTTTCTTATAACAAATCTCTCTTGTATTTGTTTGTTTTGCAACTGTGGTGTGTAGAAATCCTGGCATAACTGTGCTGATGCTGTTCAGAAGGCAGGTGTCACTGGGGATGCAATACTGGTAAGCTTGTAGTATTATGCCCTGGGAAGAATTACAATCATGCTTAGGTCAGTTGGGATCTTGAAAAGCTATCTGGATCCTGTGGGGGGGGGGGTGTTTTAACCTGCGGAGCGGGCCATTTCCTAAATAACTAGGGCTGTAACGTGTTACGAGAATGCTGCAGGACAATTGTTTATTTCAATACTCAAATGTAGTTCACGGCGAGGTTCATGACAGCTCTGGTGCTGCAGCGACGACAGGTTTGTAGATAGTACGGCATGTCAATCTGTGTTCTTGAAAGCAGCAGGCATGCACATTCTCTTTCTGTACGCATAAGATGAAGAATACAGGCAATCGGTCGGTGAGGGTGATGGTGCTGCTCACGGTTACGTTGGTGTTCAGGATGATGATGACGACGAGCTTGATATTGAAAGGAGGCTAAGCCGACTGCTGCATGGACGATAAGTGCTGCGAATAGTGATCATGCACCCTGGCCTGAGTAGCTCACTTGGCTAATTGAAAGTCAGCCCACCTGGGCCACGTTATGTTGCTAGTACCCCAGTCACAGAGCACAAGTTGGTTGAATTTGGCCGTCAGGAGGCTAGCGCAAGGTATCAAGCGTATGAGGTGGGCCGCCTTGTTCTGCCCGGGCCAGCTTTTCCCCCCATACCTTACACCAGATTTAGCGCTAAATTTGTTTATGCTTGTGGCCCTATGTGTTTATAAGCATACTGTTGGGTAGACCCGAGTATCAGTTGTCTGATGATTGCCTAACGGCATGAAACTCAGAGTTACAACCAACCCGAACGTCCTCCGCTGAGTCTGCTATGTACTAAGCTCTGTCTCTAACATTGAGCACTCTCTGCAAATACATGTACATGTAGCTTGGAGTACCATCATGCTCAGTGGCACTCATTGTGAGACATAGGAGAGTGTAGAGCGATAATAAATTTCAGGAGGCGTGGGTGGGAGGGAGAAATTGCAAAACAGTTGGATGCACGCAGCAGCACAGCTAGCAAGAGAAAGAAGCCGTGGATGGGTTTGTTCCTATTTTTGATGGCTGTGGCCATCCGTTGGCCCAACAGTATTCGTGTGAGTACGGCGTTTGTTCGTGCCGCCAGCTCGCGCCCGGCGTTTGTTTGTGCTGCCAGCTCGGGCCCGGTGCGCGAGTGAAACCGAACTTTGAAAAGGCTTTGGCTCTTTAGTGCTATTGACTGGCTTTTCAGACAATGCCTATTGATGTCTAGAGACATGCTGTCTAGCCTTCCCCTGGTATGCATTACACAGGGCTTTGTTGAAGTTCGTACCGTGAACTGCCAAAGGGAATTGTTTGAATGGTGCTGGGGCGGGTGCGACATTACGGTGTCCCTGCAGCCGGCCTAATCGCGTTTGTCGCCACAACCGATTATGTCAGCCATACACAGACATTTGTTATCCAATCCAAAGTGCTGTAAAGTGGGTGATGACTCATGGTCCAGTGTTGTATGGTGTGCGAAATACTTCAGACAGCTTCAATCAGGGATTGGTATTTTACTATTCCCTGGCTTCAAATGTTAGATGCCACGTACATTCGCTTACGCGATTTTGACTTGTGCATACAAAAAGAGAATGTTAATAATGTACTCATACTGTTCCGTTAAAAACTCATACTTGTTACAACTTGTTATTAGTACTGCGTGTTAGTGTTCTCACTGTTCTATGCATGTACACGTCATACTGTTGTTCTGATATTAGCAGCCTTGCTTTATGGACATGTCGTCGATTACCACAGCCGCTCTCTAAATATATCAGCTAATGTTATAGCCTCACGTGATCTCTTTCTATTTATATCTCCTGATAATTTTCACTGGGGAGGTAAAGAAGTATCAGAAGTGCATTACTCTCCTCACCATGTCCTGATTGCATTTGAGGTCAATAATATAAATTTCTCTCTCGTCTGTCCTTGCCATTTGATTGGCAACTGCAGGAGATGACACCGGAGGAAATTCTTGACGTGTGTGTTGGAATTAGGCGGGAGAGCTTGTGGTAAGCCTTATTATTGTCATTTCTAATGATTTATTATATTTTCCTGCTAGCCTCTCAGACACCAATGGCTAAGTTTCCTTCACGCTTTCAGTCTTGCAAATCAGACCAACGCAATCCTTTTGTTCCCGAGCTGTGCGAAAGGCGCATGACGTCACATAGTGAACATTATGTGTGCTACTAGGGTCCACTGCCCTTTATTATGTGTGTATGTGTACGTGCACGCGGGTAGGCGGGCGGGCGGACAGACTTTGTTCGCATATACTGCATGATCAAGTGATTATGTGTGCTCAACCAAGCGGTGTAGCTAACGCCACATGGCGAGGGCCCTGAGCGCAAGCTCTCATGTCTATCGTATGGCATATTGGGTTTGAGTACATGCACATGCATTCTCAAGTGCATGCCTTGTTACACCTTTGGTATGTACATGCATGTACATACATGTATAGCCATGCAGAAAGAATAATTGTACAGTAAAACCTGTAACTAAAGACCACCGTGACTAGCGACCAGCCTGGTACTACCGACCACTTCACCAGTCACGGACGGTCTCACATTCAAAATACACTGTGACTAGCGACTACCTGCTGAACGTGACCAGCGACCGCCTTTTCTTGTCCCAAAGACGACTTTTGACCCGTAACTAGCGACCGCGATGTAGGAAATCAAATGTTGCTCGAAGCTCCTTCTTGAAATTTCAAAGTGCTGATTTTCCATGGTCCTGAAAGGAATCTTTCGATACTACAGCTGAACAAATGAACGCAGGTCATTTTGACTGTGGAGTCGGTGTGGACTGCACTACGCCTGTCAAAATTTCAAGCCCTGTCAAGAATAAACATGATAGGAAACGTCTTGGAGAGCGCATCGGAAACGCTCTCTGATCGATGTTACTACTTGGAGGAGAAACGAAGACTGAGCGGCTCTGTCACCCCAGTCATACAGACGAATCGACGATTGCATCAAGGAATCCATAAACAAAGCAGCACCGCAAGGTCCTGATGCTGACGGATCGTGTTCAAGCATTCGAGAAGTTCGCACAACAAGGACAGTCGGTACGATTTGATCGCATGAACAAATTTGAAGCCCAGCGCAAAACGAAACTTCCACAGGGAACGTTTGACTCCTGGCTTCAGAAGTAGCAGCTGAATTTGATGTCTGCAAAAATTTATCTTTTCTCCCTCTCTCTGTCTCTCTCCATCTCTCCGTCTTTCTCTCCAAGTGTTGTTTGACCTAAAATAAGAATGGTATTGCGCAAGTCTTGGAATTGTATTGGCTGCGTTTTGACATACATAATCATATAATGGGATCCATATAATTATGGTCACGTAGTGCAAACCTCTAAGTCTAACTAAAGACCACCTGCTACTAAAGACCGCTTTTGCTGGCACCAAGGGGTGGTCGGTAGTCACAGGTTTTACTGTACTTCAAAGTGGCTACATAAATAGGTTGCATTGTGAATGTAGACCTAAGGTGGAGAGCAATCAGGTGTAACAGACACCAGCGATAGAAACTGGATCTGTGCTGCATGTCACATGCATTCATGATAACCAATGAAACCAATCAGTCAGCATAGATTTCCAAAAAGTCACGGTCTTGGCTATGTTGCACGGGCATGCATAGCACGCGGTAGGATTTAGCGTAGTATGGTGCATAAATCCAGGGGTTGATTTCACTTACTTGAAGTACCACCACTGTGGTATGCGCTGTCGATATTTCTTCATTGTTTGTTTGGTTTGTCTGCTGTGCAGGAAAATTATTGACTCACTTGAGCACCGGATGGCTGATTATGAGGCGGCTGCTGCAAAGTTAGTTGCCTTATTGTGGCATTTCCCATTGCATGTGCAGTCATGTGCAATGTGTAGCTAAATCAGAGAAGTCCACTGTACATCATAACATATTGATTCAGGATAAATGACTGCACTGTGTACTCTATCCGTGCGCACCTGCACACGCCTGCAGCCTGTCAGTGTGTACCTTCTTGAAGAAACACGAATACTCAACATGAATACTCCCAACTGGTCACAAGTGACCCGGTGCTCTTTTTTCACACCCCCTGGCCCAACCGGGTTGCTGACCCGGCTGACCAGGCCCTGGAGCAGACACTGGTCACCGCTTTGAAAATCCCCGTGGCCGGTAGTTTTTTTAGACACTGAAGACGATGGTCAATGGTGTTGCGACCAGACCAAACAAGTCAAAATTCATCTGAAGAAGCGATGAGCATAGAGTAGCTAAATTCATTGTATGGAAATGGGACTTCGAGTCCCAGGGACACGGATATCTTCTCCCTCCAAGCAAAGAAAAACTTGGTTGAAACTGCTGCAATTTGGCCTGACCATGCTGAAAGGCACTGTAATGTGGATTCTCCCATCGGAAGTGTGCAAGCACGTTTCTACAGAAATCAGGGTCTGGGCACGAGGGAGTACGGTCACTACTGCTGTCACTTATGTATTCTCTATTGTTGCGGCCCTGTGGCCATGGTAGACAAGATTTCCTTCGAACCATTACTTGTTCTTGTTCTTTACAAAGTGGAATAAAACTGAAACTCAAAGAGTTCTGCAAGGCCAAGAGCGACACGCGTACATGTAGCTTCAAACAGAAAAGCTGGCAACGCAAAAGGAAACATGAAGCCAAAAGAGATGCCTAGCTCTGGTGTACATCGTAGAGGTCACTGCGCATCCGGTGCACTGCGCCCCAAAGGTGCAGGCACGGCGCCCCAAGAAGTGACGACATCCATGTACAAACAAAACAAAAATAACTGAGAGAAGCGAAAATAAATAAATCGAAGAGAAGAGAGAAGGAATTTAATTCTAATTATTTAGAGCTGGACAGATATTGTCAAGGAGACATGCAGATACACAATAGAATCGACTCGACTGCATGTAGAGTAGCTGCCTCTAACTGCAGCAGAGTGGAGCACGCAGGTACGTGATCAACTCGGGAAAAGTGAAAGGTGAGAGAAACAAAATACAAATGAATTCGAACAAGCAAATACAATAATTGTGAAGTCACGTGCAAAGTGTCTGTAACATTCTCCCCCCTGGTAACAGGGAACCGATGACCTGTTACAGATCACAAATAAACTTAGCGCAGCACGTCCAGCTTCGCGAGCTTGACAACTGGTCGCCGGTACAGTCCAGACTTGGTGCGGACATCTGCCACTCGCACAACGCCATCACTGCCCGGGTGTACAGCCTCTAGTCGGCCCCAAGGCCACTGCCCTCGTGGCTGGTTGCTGTCGACAACCACCACGACATCACCTACAGCCAATGACGGTGTCCCGTCCTGCCCGGTGAACATGAATGGTCGCAGGAACGGGGTCAAGCGCTGGACAGGTAGATTTCCCATTACAGATGGCTTGGGATTGGCTCGTTGGTTCTTGCAGTATTGACACTCAGACCATGCTCGCTTCACAGCTGCTCGACCTGTCGTCACCCAGTACTGCTGGCGAAGCTCATTCAATGTCCTCTCGTGTCCATGATGGCCAGAACGCAGATGTTATTCATGGACTAGGAGCTGTGTGTACCTATGCTTCGGACACAGGATGGCCGGGTGTTTCGCACTGTACGCCATTTCCGTCGCATGTGTGAGGCGACCCTGAACCCGCAGGATCCCGTTCTCATCAATGGCTGGTGCTAGCTGTCGTATACGACTGCTGGTGCTGACAGGCTGGCCATCGTTCAACAATGCCACTTCTTCGGCAAAACACTCTGCCTGCACAGATTTCATCCAGAGCTGCTCGGCCGCATCCATTTCCTTGGCTGAGATGGCTGTGGTTGATTCGACAGTTTGGCCGCGAACTCTGGCCCGTGTGTTTGCGATGAACCTGGCAACGGACGCGGTTGTGCAGATGAGACGTTTCCATGACGAGAATCGGTTGACGTCAGGCAGCGCTTCGGCAATTTGCTGGGGCCTTGGCGGGGATGTTGCCGCCGCAACGAACTCCTTCTTCACTTCGGTTGTGTCGATGCACTCATCCGACTCAGGCTGCGAGATGTGGTAGATCGCCTCCGGCTCGAGTTGATATTGGTGAGCTCGAACTCCAATGCGACCGTGTACTACCCAACCAAGAAGGGTTCTCGTCAGCATAGGTGCATTTGGCGGGCCTTCGACGACTTCACGTGCCACTGTGAGGTGTCCGTTGTCTTGCCCAATGAGCATCCTCGGTTGTACTGCTGGGTATTACGCCACTCTGGAGTCATCTAAATGAGGCCATCGACTCGCCAGCCCTCTGCCATCTATTGACTGCGAATGCAACTTGAGGTCCTTGGCTGTTCTCACATCATCCATTTGATGCTGGGTGCCATCGCTGCCATTGACCAATACAGAGACTCTGCATGACGAGTTGTCCGTGTGCGTCGTCGAATTCGTCCATGCCATATGCAGGGGATCCGACTGTCCAACAGCACCTATGTCATCCGCTAAGGCCTTGTCCATTAGCGTGACAGTTGAGGCTTCATCCAGCAGAGCAAGTGTCTCCACATAGCCCTTTGGGCCACTAACCGTCACTGGCAAAACTCGCAGCAATACTCGGGTTGTACCAGGAATGCCGGTGTGCCCACAAGTGTCGACTGGCTTCTCTGCGGCCTTGCCCTTGTGCAGGAGCACATGATGGTGGTACTTGCAGTCAGGCTCACTGCACTGCTTCCTGCTGCCACACTCCCTGGTAGCGTGTCCACTGGCCAGGCAAGAAAAACAAAGACGGTGACGTTTGACCAGCTCAAAACGGGCTTTCTGGCCAAGCTTCTTGAATGCTGAACACTCGCTGAGGGCATGCTGCACTTGTTTGCAGCAAAGGCAGGCTGACTGAGTTTTACTGGTTGCACTTGCTGGTGCCGTCGCTGCTGCTGTGCTGTATACTGTCGAAACTTCCTGGTGACTGTACACCCGCTGCGTCTTGTCGGTTCGGGTACCAGGCGGATCCACGACGCGCACAGCTGCTTCAGCCTTGTCCGCCAGCCACAAAGAAAACACTCGCAAGCTGATGTCATGGCTACCCTGACGCACAAGTACCTCTCCCCACTGCAGTCGCAGGGATGTTGGCAACCTACCAACAAGCTCTTGACGTAGCTAAGGGTTGTACATGTGACCTTCACTTCGAAGGTACTCCATGGTAGTAACTAGAGTCGTCACAGCAGTGGACAGGTTGATAAGACTATCAAAGTCTCCTGGCTTGACCTGTCCAATGGCCTTGGCTTTGCCGATCATGGCAGCAATCACTGCATCCGGTCGACCAAACCGGCTTTCCAAGACCTGGAGTACGGTCGGCAGGTTCTCCGGCACGGTGAGCATCGCTCCGACGGCAGCCTTGGCTGGACCTTTGAGGCAACGTTGCAGACGAATTACATTTTCCGACGGCGAAAACCCACACTCGTCTGACGTCCTCTGGTAGGTAGAGGCGAATATGGGCCACTCCTCCGAGTCGCCAGAGAACGCCGGCAAGTCACGACCAACTGTCTGTCGGATCAGAAACTTCTGCATGCCGTTTGCGGCTTGCGCTGGGTGCAGGCCTCCAGCCTCAGGAGTCAGGACTCTTCTGAGCTGGCTTTGTTGCTGTTGTCCCTGCCGCAAGTGTGGCGTGTGCAGTGCCGGGTTTCTGGGTCTCTACCCAATGCCTAGTAGCTGTCGAGGCGGACTTTCCTGGAAGTTTACAGACTGTTTCTAATCGGGGCTGAGATGAGCTTACTTCTACTTTATTCTCCTGGCCAGAGCTGATCAACGACGCTGCTGATCGGGTAGTCGACGATGCCAACAACGGCCTCAAATGCTGAGTCGGCGCACTGGATGCAGGACGAGACGATCATCGCGAACGAGAGGACGAGGTGTTTTCGATTTGGGCATGGCGCGCCTCCAACTCCAATAGAAGCAAACGCCTCTGCCTATCCAGTCGTTCTTGCGCATCCGCCTCCTCAATTGCCATCAAACGCCATGCCATCTCCAAATTGGCCTCCGCTTTTTGCCGTTTTACGGAGGAGGACGATCTCATCGATGAGGCGAGTGAGGCAGGGGATGCTGGCAACTCCAGCTCAGCAGCCTGCTCGGCGACATCGGCCATATCCGTTTCGCCCTTACCTCTACGATTTCGCAGCAACATTGCTGTGTTTCTGTAATCTGAAGACTGTATATTTCTTTAGAACTGCTCATCCGGCTCGAAGGACCATGTTGCGGCCCTGTGGCCATGGTAGACAAGATTTCCTTCGAACCATTACTTGTTCTTGTTCTTTACAAAGTGGAATAAAACTGAAACTCAAAGAGTTCTGAAAGGCCAAGAGCGACACGCGTACATGTAGCTTCAAACAGAAAAGCTGGCAACGCAAAAGGAAACATGAAGCCAAAAGAGATGCCTAGCTCTGGTGTACATCGTAGAGGTCACTGCGCATCCGGTGCACTGCGCCCCAAAGGTGCAGGCACGGCGCCCCAAGAAGTGATGACATCCATGTACAAACAAAACAAAAATAACTGAGAGAAGCGAAAATAAATAAATCGAAGAGAAGAAGAGAGAGAAGAGAGAAGGAATTTAATTCTAATTATTTAGAGCTGGACAGATATTGTCAAGGAGACATGCAGATACACAATAGAATCGACTCGACTGCATGTAGAGTAGCTGCCTCTAACTGCAGCAGAGTGGAGCACGCAGGTACGTGATCAACTCGGGAAAAGTGAAAGGTGAGAGAAACAAAATACAAATAAATTCGAACAAGCAAATACAATAATTGTGAAGTCACGTGCAAAGTGTCTGTAACATCTATAGTCTCCATACTTCTCCTTATTGTTTGGTGTTGTATCTGTACAGGTCTTCTTCTCAGGAATCCTTGCCTTGTGAGTAGTTAACTTGTACCTAGCATGTTCCATTGACATTCAGTTGCTTCCTATCCCTTCAGCTTGCACGCGGGTGACAGATTTCTAATACAGTTGCGATTCATGAAATCCTACCCAAAGTGCATCTTTGGCGCCCTCAACTTGCATGACCCTTGACACATTGGAAGTGGTATGCTGCTTGAATGACGTACACATGTACGAACACGGTGAAGTAATCAGAACTACTCCAGGGCGCCAGTTTCACACTTTGGGTCAGGTTTCACCGAGCGGAGCTGTGCATATGACCAGGAGTACGTAAACCAGGGAGTGCGTTGTGAAACTCGCTCACTATGATTTGGGGAAAGCGGAATTCGTTGTTTACGTCAATTTTGAGGAATCCCGGAAGTCGCTATCTGCCTTGTCACAGTCGCACTGCATCAGCGTGACCATTGTCATCAGTATTACCATGCCTTGACATCAAAACAATGTAAACAATGAATTGCGCTTTTCTGAACGCATATGCAGTGCTGCACACTCTGGCTTGCTATCCCATCCGCAATTGCCTTCAGAAGTTTTAAACACACTCATAACGCTATTCTATAATTATATCCGAGAGCTACGCTATTTTTCCAAGAAGTTGAACACTGTGTGAAACTGAAAAGCAATACTTTTACCCATGTTTTTGACATTTGCCCTGTCCTGGTCTTGTAGCAAGTAATCAGTTTGCCAAGGGGTCTGACATGCAAGGCCAGGATGAGAAAAGCTTTTCAAAAGTAAGTGAACTAGAGCAGCAAGTGTCTTTTAAATTTGCTGGTGAGTGCTCGCCCCGTTGTGATTGTGTGCACGAACTTTCTATATTTGGAAAGAATCTTACACATTATCTGTACACGAGTATCACACTAGCAGACCAGCAACCAGTGGAAGGCTGTGTTCGAATGCACAGATATCGTGATGTATGGAGTGTTGGCATGGGAGAGCCAGTGATGGGTACTTGCCAGCAATTCTATAGAAGTACTTCGAGTAGTAGTAATATTGAATCAGGCAGTACAAGGGTAAGTCATTTGTACCGTGTTTATCCTGCATGTTTCCAAGACACGGGCGTCTCTTAGATGCAGCCACTGACCCTGACATGTTCCGATACTGACGGGGACTTTTGGTACGGAATTTTTTTAGTATGACTTTGTACAGCTTGGTGTGTGGAATACATTTCTATACATTTCCACACTGTATGCATCATATGTTACACATGTTCAAAATGTATGCAATTATTCTCCATACGAAGGATCGTATTTGCCCAGTGTACGAGGTGATCGGTGTACACAAATACCCCTGTACGTAGTGAGAGAATCAAGTAGATGTGTTTTGGGTACTGTTGCTGTGTGCTGCACATACAGTAGAATGCAACTGAATCGTGTTTTGCCTTCTGTGTGTATGCGTTTGGGCTTGTGTGTGTATGCGTGTGGGTTTGCGTCTGTATCCGCGCCTATGTTTTGGTCTCACATGGTTTTCATTTTTAGCCTGAGTCGGCAATCTCGTAAGTACTGCATTGTGTCTGGAGCATTGAACACGATCATTGGCCACTTTCCGCTCATACCATAGCCAGCAATCGCATGTCATCACGTACATTCAAAATCAACATAATTTTTCGAATCGACCTTTTTTTCAGGATCACTTTTCAACGAGGACGAAGCAAAGTCGGCCGAACGAAGCCTAGAGGAAGAAAATCACCCTCTCCACTTCACCATCACGATACTGACATAGATACGAGATGAAACAACTAAAAAATCCACAAGAAAACTGTACGGCCATCATCGCGCTGACTTTGGTCTGAGAATTTCTATCACGATCAAAAATGTACGAGGAGCACTCAAAAATAAGCAACAGACGTACCTCTATCGCTCTCTACTCCTTTTTCAAGGCACAAAAGTCGACTCTCCACTTTCAAACCAGGAACCAGACATACCAGTGGTCCTTTTCAGCTGCTCCACGAGCGCAGGAAATGTTCACCAAGGGGCGCAGAGCAGCATCCATTCCAGAAAAAGAGCTAAAATACGAGTGAGACTGCATGCCTGAGTACATGAGTACATGTATGAGTACATGCAGAAAATAGTCAATTTCAGCGTTTCTGCTCCAAACAGCAACTAGCTTCGACTAGAAACAAAGATTACACCAAAGGATCAAACAACAACCATTTTCTGCAGTTTTTTTGCAGATGGCTTCCTTGTGCTTGGCCCAGCACGCCAAAAATCACACCTCGGAGGAGTACAAAAATTACAACTCTCAGATGTCCTCGATTGCTGGCCATGCATACATATGCATAGTACCTGACTGTGCCTGTAGCTATCAGTCGAAAACATTACGGAACGTTACAAGTGCGTATGCAATCCATACATGTGCATTCAGAGAGAACACGCCACTTCACTCCCTTTCACCTAGCACCCCCGCATGCACGTGTAAACTTTGTATCTTTCTTCTATTGCACCCATGCACGCTGCTGTGCTATGTGATAAGATCATTTCCTTGTTTAAGTTGTTGCATTGAATGTCTCACTTTTGATTAGATATTCCTATTGTTTCCTTGATGGTCATTTGTTGAGGTGATTGATTCCTCACGAAAAAGCCCCAAGAAAACGTTAGAATCACAAAATTGTTGCCCTGTGGCTGCTGATGAATGCATTCACCATATTTGTTATCTCTACTAAAATGTCCGTCTCCTCGTTGCCTCATTTTAACAAAGCAAATTCTGTTTTGTTTCCATGCTATGTTCTTACCATTGGCAGGTCAAAACAGCGAACTAATTCTGGGCAAAGACTGTCCAATTCAATCACGTAATGTTCAATATTTTTTAAAATGTGCATGTGTTTCCAAGTGCTGTATGTGTGTCTGGTGTGTGCATGCTGCTTGGGTACGTGCATGTGTATTTGCGTGTGTGTGTGTGTGTGAGTGTGTGTGTGCGAGTATGTGTGTAAAACTTTTAAAAGGTGGTACTTATGGACCTTTTTATGTGTTTATGTGACTTTTCTCGTTTGCAACTTTTCCTGAATCAATCATGGTCTAACCCACTGTGCCTGCCTGGTCTGGTTCAGGTTCTGCCATGAGCAGTTTTTCCAGCCGTGCTGCTACCCACAGTCAACTGGGAACTTGTGGCCAGGCACAAGGGGTACATGGATGCGGGCAATGGGGTTTCTTGGCACTTGTGCCAGTGGTTGTGAGACTTATCCCCTCACCCCTACCATCAGGTGCTGCATCTGCCGCTAGGGTTTGCCAGGTGTTAGCGGGCATCGTGAGATTCCTTCGGGAACGGACACGATAATTTACTTTTTACTTTTACTTTCCCTGAAACTAAATAACGTTAGGTAAGCAGTATGTGGTGGAGGTGGAATTGCTTCCCTGAAACTATTGAATAATTCATGTGTTCGTGTGTCTTTTCGTCTGCAGTCGAAAAAGAAATTGGATGAAGTCGAGTAAGTATGATGACATCACCGTTGTGCATCGCTATTAAAATTAGCATTCAGTTTTCACCATTTCCAGCGAACCCTTTGAAATTTGAAGAAGTTCTCCGTGCACTGATTGGACTTTCTTCACACTTGTGCTCATATGCCTTTTTTGCGAGAAAGTGTTGATTTCAGCCGGGTTTTAGGATTCTGTGTCTTAAAAGTAGGCTCTTATGGTTTCGAACTGATACACAGCCTCTCTTTTGGGGTCTATGCACCTGTTGTGTTATATGCATAGGCATGCTGCACTGCGAGAGTTCATTTGAAATTTTGGGAACTATAGCCCTGGTCCTTTCACCCAATTACTTGGCTCAACTACAGTGCTTGGTAGTGCTGTCTGAGCACTTGCTTGAAAACCACGGCATGAGGTTCATGGTGGATGTGCACTCTGAGCTGGGTTATAGGGCTGCCTGACCTTGTTGAATGTGTACCCGTGGTCAGACTTCACTGGACAGCGATATACATGGCTGCAGACTCAAGTGCAGAGTGTTGCTAGTATTCCAACTCAGTGCTGCCATGATAGTTGATCTCAATACTCAATCACTGTGTGTCCTGCTACTGCTGTTGCAGACAAGCCCGAAGAATACTGGGATGGAGCGCCTGCAGTCCAAAGGACTGGTAACAACTCCCAGACTACCACCACTCAGATTGAAGCTGCGGCTGATCACTCAAGAAACAAGGCGGTACGTTAAACAGTATGAGAGCTGACGCTGTAGGTCTTCAAATTCCTGGAGATTTTTTTAATTGGAACAGGCTGTATAGAGGCTGCAAGCATTGGACACATATCACAACGTGATGGCCACAAGTGAACAACAACTTGTCACTGACTATACTTAGATCATATCGAAGAGTATAACTTTGTTTGAATTCATGATCACGACTAGCTGAGGGACCTTCTCCGACATATCTTCTCGAAAATGCACCCAAAACATCTGCATCGTTGGCAAGTTGGTTTGATATGATTGAAAGCTGTATCGTTGTTATTCTCATGCTGTGTTCATGTATTTCTAGGAGCAGGCACACGACGCAGGTAATCAACAGGCACAGGACGTAGGAAATCATGCAGAACATCACCCTGTCCCCACCTCGCCAAATCCATCTGAAGGTTAGAGGTCTACTCAGAATGCATGCTATGTTGAATTAAATTAATACCTTTGCCGCGCACAATGCTTGCTTCGTCAGCAATGGTCTGTTCTTCTGTGCAAGGTTTGATCAATTTTCTTGTGTTGTGTGCTGTGTTTCGTAATGTACATGCACAGCGAAAACCAAGTCATCGGGCGTTGCATCACCCAGGAAGCCACCCAGAAATTTTCAAGTACAGGCTGTCAACGTATGTCTTCTGTAGACTGAATATATACATTGAGATGCATTGAGATGGAGTAGGCAAAGTACTTCCCAGTAATGTTGGGATGTGTTTGAACCATCACTAATTTTTTGAATAGTTGGGAATTTCTGAAAGGTGGCCAATTGGCCTCTTGAAGGAAAATGGCCGTCTCCTTGAAGCTATAGAATACGTGTGTGGGTGCATGCGTACATGCGTACATGCCTGTGTGTAAATGCATGCGTGTGTGTGTGTGTGTGTGTGTGTGTGTGTGTGTGTGTGTGTGTGTGTGTGTGTGTGTGTGTGTGTGTGTGCACACGTAGAGCGCAATTTATACCCGCAACCCTGATGTAAGTGTCGTGTTGATCTGTGTTGTTTCTCTTATTATATGCACAGCGTGTCATAGCGTGTAATCAAGCGATGAAGGCCTTTGGATCATGTAAGGCCCATTACCAAGCATTCATGCTGCAACAAGGGTAGACTGAGTGGCAGTCATTGTGTTCACTGTGTTTTCGTTCTGGTCTCTTTATGCCTGTGTAATTGCCGGTGATCAATCTAGTGGTCAATCAGCTATGCAACTGATACAGTCGACAATCCAGCTGATCATTGTTCAATTAGTGACACATTTGTTAGCCACTGGCGGATTCACTCAGGATCTTCTGGATTCCCACCCTCATTCTCTGGGAGTTCCGACAACAATACTGCAGTCACGGTTTTACAGAACTCAGAATATCAGGGAGTCCGGCTTCTTCCTGGCTGGCGACTCAGTGCACAGTCGTTTCCATGGCGAGTCAGACTCAGGGCAGGAGAATTCCATTCCTATTCCTGTGGTGTATGGCTGTAGTTTGTCATCAATAGGCATCAGTGTATTAGTACATTTGCATTGGTTCTTTGTGTAGTACAAGTTCGCGCATGGGCATGCGTGCGTGCATATGTGCACATGTGCATATATGCATGCATGCGTGTACATGTACAATCATGTACTGTATAGCAGGAAATTTTCGGACGGAAATATTTTCGGACAAAGCCGAATTTCGACCTTTCGTACGGATTATATTTTCGTACAGTGCTGTATGCTAAATACACGTGTTAGCATGCAGAATGCATGTACATACATGTATGTATAGTGTACATAATTTCACGTGAACAAATTTTAGTACGGAATTAATTTTAGTACAAAAGAGGCCGTGTACGAAATCGTACGAAAATAAATTCCGTCCGAAAATTACCTGCTATACAGTATGTGCTTGTGTGTCCGTTATGTGTGCTGCCTGTATGCGTGCGTGCGTGTGTGTGTGTGTGTTGCGTATGCGTGTGTGTGTGTGTGTGTGTGTGCACGTGTGCATGTGTGTGGGTTTACGTGCTTTGGACGTTTTGCGATGTAGGTCCCAATTCACCACTGACAAGGGTATCGCCCGGCATAGGAGAAAATGGTCTACCGCAAGAAATGAGCAACACAGCGGTATGTCATTGTTGTTTTGTCTATTACCTTGTATGTCTATAACCTTGTATGTCTATAACCTTGTATGTCTATAACCTTGTCCTGTGAGCTAATATCATAATACAGTCAGTATCGCCTATAGCGTTGGTGTTTGATTTTGAGCATTTTATCACTATAAGCGATATATTACTATGACCGATACTGCATGCAATGTATGCGAGTGGGGTGTCAAACGACTCAGCGGCAGCGCACCGTGCACATACGCACTACATACATGTACAATGTCATGTAGCTGGCTGTAGCTCCTGACACAGAAAATCAGCATTTCCTCACGATGGAGGCATATTTTGGGAACTTGTGCAAGCAAAACTCACCAAACAACACTCACTGGACAAGTTCTTCACGAAGAAGTAACACCCTGTTCTCCTCTAACATCGCTTGATTTTCACTATAACCGATGCAAACATAATGTAATAAAGGTGTTTTGAAATGAATTTGATCACTATAGGCGATATATTACTACAGACGATTATTACTATACGCGATAACTGTGTATACTTAGTTATGGCAAATGAAAATGAATTTCAGAAATTGATCACTATATCCGGTATATTACTATAGCCGCCAACCTTATAGGCGATACGGACTGTAACATTATATTCATATTAAAGTTTGAGGGAGTTGAAACGAGGAAAGTCTGAGAAACAAATCTGGCCAGCGATGCTCTACCACTAACCTATGGTGTGGTCATCATCCCAGTACATGTAGCGACCGTTTGACATTTTCCTCACAGACTTCGAAACTCACGCGTCCTGTGAATCCACACAGGATGGTGGGAAAATAGAATAATTGCCTATCTGTATCTGTGTTGGCATCCAGTCTATCAAACTCTCATGTATCAGTGTCAGCTGAGTTTGTTGTACGCTGCTTATAACGATCATGATCCAATTTCATTGTGTCGACGAACATCTGATCTGCTGCCTCACATGCAGTGATGTAACAGTATGCTGACAGGGCTTTCGGTAGTGTAGTTCCATACACCATGCACTTGCGGTGTATGACTGAGACCAAACATACATTACATCATGAATCATACACATACCAGATACAGTGGGACTACCACAATTTCACGGCCGCCACGAAGTGTGAGTGTGACCCAAGTTCACATGTGCACAATATATGCACCCCAACACCCGGCAGGACACCAAAAGTTCCATTCCAAGGACCTACCTTGTACATTGCAAAGAAGACAATAAAAAGTCGTAGACAAGGAGAGGAGAGATAGACGCTGTTAGAGGGCAAACACCAGCTAAACAGGATTTTTATCTGTGGGGAAATAGCCAATCAAGAGGAGAGCTCTTTATGTCGGAAATGTACCCACTGGTCATAACAATAGAAGGTGGAATATTAGAAGACAGGAAAACAGACGGCGGAATATTATTTTAAAAGTGTGTGTTGCTCCCTACGTGGGAGCTTGCGCATTTCCTGCCGTCTTGACTTGACACTTTTAAAACTGACTCACGACTGCCATCCAGAGCACAGGAGAAGTCCATTGACCCTTCCACAGGAGAAGTCCATTGACCCTTCCACAGGAGAAGTCCATTGACCCTTCCACAGGAGAAGTCCATTGACCCTTCCACAGGAGAAGTCCATTGACCCTTCCACAGGAGAAGTCCATTGACCCTTCCACAGGAGAAGTCCATTGACCCTTCCACAGGAGAAGTCCATTGACCCTTCCACAGGAGAAGTCCATTGACCCTTCCACTCGGCAAACCTGTAAACCGTTCTATACTATCACCGAAGTCATTACCTCTATTCTCTACTGTTGTCCCCAGCGCAGGCAGGTTCATTACCTCTATTCTCTACTGTTGTCCCCAGCGCAGGCAGGTTCATTACCTCTATTCTCTACTGTTGTCCCCAGCGCAGGCAGGTTCATTACCTCTATTCTGTACTGTTGTCCCCAGCGCAGGCAGGTTTGCGACTACGGTGTAGTTGGTTTGGAGGACACACAAACAACGGTGTGAATGGCCAGCAGTCCTTGTTGCTGGTTTCCCACCTTCATAGGCAACACTGACTCACAATGCTGTCTGGAGTTCACAAGGTGTTTGCTGCCCTGGAAATGGAGCATTACTTTAAGTTGACATGTCTATTGACGTTTGGGCGGCTGGAGCCCTATACATGTATATTGTAGAACTTCTGCAGTGCAAATTTTATTAGCCTACTCAAGCTCAACTGGTGAGGCATGAATTTCCCGAAGCACTGTGTATTGAGCAGGGAGTGGTGCTTTCTTGCAAGTTTTTAGAAGGAAAGTTCAATGGACTTCTCCTGCGCTCTGGATGGCAGTCGTGAGTCAGTCAAAAGTAAAGTCAAGATGGCAGGAAATGCACAAGCTCCCACTTAGAGAGCACCAACACACACTTTCTCTACAATCGCCGAAGTCGTTGCCTCTGTTTCGGGATATAGAATGTGGGAGAATAGAAAGGTCAAGAGCATGTAGAGCAATAGTGTAAGAAGGCAAAGAACTGCACTTCAATAAATTATTGCAGGCAAACTCTACAGTACATATCACAGTACACTAAGGTAATGAGTGCCTCTTGCTAAGTGAATTCAATTTATACTGTGGTTTAGATACAAAGCGAGGGATCACCAAGATCACCGAAGTCTGCAAGGAAGCTTTCCAGAATGTCAAGCAAGTCATCCCTCTGGTCCCATAGCCGTAGGGACACCACTGAAGATGAACCAGTAAGTAGTTGATGACCTGCATACAGACTGCTGGAAAACTGCCCAGTCAGGATCTGTTGCGACTCTCTTTCACAACTGCATCTGTGCTTTTGGTTCTCGTGCAGCAAAGCGGACATAGAAGCTGCAGCTTTGCATTCAGCAGTAGTCGTGATTAGGACTGTATATCACTTATGACCCGACTGTGAGGGTTGATGCTCAGGGAATTCATTATGTCCGTACTAAATGACTAATCCTGTGATTGTTAGATACAAAGTGATGAATCATCAAGCACGCCGAAATCTACAAGGAAACTGCCCAGATGGTCAAGCAAGGCACCCCTCAGATCCCTTAGCCGCAAGGACACTGAAGATGAACCAGTAAGTAGTTGATGACCTGTATTGCATCCCTGCGAGGTTTGTTGCCCGCCATGATTCAACAGATAAACTGCTTAGTAGTGATTGGTGATAGATGGATAGAAGTTATTGTTGTATTTCCTTCTCGGCCCGTTCAAGTGCGGCCTTCTCGGTGTAGTCATGGTGCACTGCCTCATTTTCCTGTTGGAACTTGACCCTTTGCTTCTTTTGTTTGTCACTGTCGGCCGTGACAGCATTGGAGCTGGGGCGGTGGATTTGCCCCTACCACTGTGCATCCAGCTATGGCCACCGACAGGACTGGGTTCAACCGTTCACTCGGTTGGGAGACAGTTTACGGCTTTACGCTCTCGTATTTAGACTGAGGTGCATTTGTACTGGCAGACCCCGAGGTCGTGTAAAAAAAAGAGTAAATTTTAGGCCATCATAGCGTAACTTGTGGTTTCGTGGTCCTTTTTCTTTTCTATAAATTAATCCTTGACTCTCCATCCGGGTCCATTCATGTGAAATATATTGATTTTTTAATATCGTCAGATTTGGTAAGGAAAAGTGAAACAACCAACGAAGGACAACAAAGAAAATCAGGCAGCTGATAAACTCTTTCACTTTTCAAACCGATAACACCTACATGTATGATTCAATCTGCGGACTTCGCCTTCCAAGATCTACAGCGACGTTGATTAGAGGCCGTATAGGCGTAGATCGCAGTACATACAGTGCATTTACCGGAACTAAAAATAATAATAATTTGGCCGCATCACCTGAGGTGTTGGGGAAGACATGAAGCAAAGACAGTTGCAGATCGGCGGTTGCCACCACTTCACCCATAGTTATCCTACAGTAGTATTGAATGCAGACCTCACAAGTGGTACTCGCCCGCATCACCGCTACTGAGAGAGCACTAAGCTGCACACTCCCTGCTATCAGCGCAGGTTTTGAACTCGGGACCTCATGATTCGCTGGCAAGCCTGCAAACCAACCGGCCATACTAGTGTAGCGTTGGCACGCTGGCAGCCAGTTGTTGGTGTCCGGCTATCACCTAGTATTCGAATCACGAGGACGTGATTGTATTTGAGAGGGGAGGTGTAGCGTTGGCACGCTGGTGATTTTCACAGCGTATAGCGTATAGTGTATCCCCGTACATTAGCGTACAGAGTCTGCCTGTGTATAAAAGCTGCTGCTCACAATTCTTTTCATGCAAGTTATAGTTACATTTCAATTGTCAGTTAAAGTTGCATTTCAGTTCAGTTCAATGTTTAATAAATAACAGTGTGTTCACTGAGACCCTTGTGTATTTTTGCCTCCGAGAGACTGCGGCCTGCTACACTAGTAGTACACGTTGGCATGGTCGTGTACTGTAGACTTATTTGACTTTATAATTTATTATGATAAACATGTACATACTGTATATAGGAAGTTGGTTGCTCCAACGAAGAGCACACGCTTCTTGCCGAACTTGACACTTGACTGACTCACGACTGCCATCCGGAGCACACGAGGAGCACGTCGCACCTTCCGCGTGTGCTCCTCGTTGGAGCAACCAACTTCCTGACTATTACCGCCGAAGTCGCAACTTCTAAGCTCATACTGTATATCTTTGAATAAAAACCACATCCGGAGTACATGACACACCTCTATCTTCAGGTGTCTTGTCAATGTTCCTCGAATATTTACTTGACTAGTAAATCTCACTTCTTGCCTGCATGAGAGTCTGCCATATGCATACCTCTTATTATTATTATTATTATTATTATTATTACGAGAATGAAGTTGAAGACACCACTGCAGCTGTACTTATGGTTGATCATATGGTGGTAAAGACACACCTGGCAATATGGCGGTAAACACACGCCTGCCCACACACGCTCTCTAGGCTGCAAAGTTCTGGCACAGAGCTCTCCTTCTCACCACCACCACCACCATCAGTTCGCGCCTGGCGCCTGGTCGATGCATGGCTGGCGGCATCGACCAGGCGCCAGGCGCGAACTGATGGTGGTGGTGGTGGTGAGAAGGAGAGCTCTGTGCCAGAACTTTGCAGCCTAGAGAGCGTGTGTGGGCAGGCGTGTGTTTACCGCCATATTGCCAGGTGTGTCTTTACCACCATATGATCAACCATAAGTACAGCTGCAGTGGTGTCTTCAACTTCATTCTCGCGAGTCAAGCTCCGTTTGAAGGCATCCAAGAAGAAGATTGCCTGATGAGTCCAGCGGGGACGAAACGTACGTCGCAATCGAGCTATGTCGTTGCTGTGTCATCATCTATGTGCCATGCGCTACTTGATGTACCAGCCTGCTATGCCGGATACCGCCAGCCATGCATCGACCAGGCGCCAGGCGCGAACTGATGGTGGTGGTGGTGGTGAGAAGGGGAGCTCTGTGCCAGAACTTTGCAGCCTAGAGAGCGTGTGTGGGCAGGCGTGTGTTTACCGCCATATTGCCAGGTGTGTCTTTACCACCATATGATCAACTATTATTATTATTATTAAAAAATAGCGAGCTCCGGTGTGGGGAGCAAACCCTTTATTATTATTATTATTATTATTATTATTATTATTATTATGCACTTACGCGTCAATGTCAGCGGTGGTAAACCGCCCACAAATTCGCACGTGCTGAATTGACTTGGGAAATGAAAATAAAAACAAAAAGAGCAACGACAACAGAAATAGAAATACAATACAAGACGTACCTGCTAAGGGGCACATGACAGCATTGCTCAGATTGAACAGAGGACGCAGACACAGGATAAAGGGCATTGTCGACTCCGTTTTGAGAATAATCCAGTAAAATGGTGGCAGGTGGATGCAAATCCACGCACTACGTTAAAGGGGAAGTGCATCGATTTTTCGAGTATGGTCCAGAAGAAAGACAATTTGATATCGGTTCGAATGGCATATCTCTCGCTTCCATACGATAAGCCAAACTTGCAAAATCGCCAATTGTATACTCACGTTGCCATAGCGACCAGCGCAGTGATGACGTACGAAAGGCTTAGCTCCACCACAGATAAGGTCGATCACTGCAGAATTTGGTCATTTTCAATTGGTTTATTGTATTCACGAAGTGAAAGAAGGGCTGTGTTCAATGCTGTTAGTGCAGTGAACTGCTTGTTAGTAGTCCTCTCGGTTGTGTACTGGGACGTGACACTGACAGGAGAAAGCTGGAGTGCGGAGACACCAGCAGACAAGCGAGAATAGTGACGAACCAAATGCTGAAATCTTGGTTGGGACAAATCAGACGTTCAGCATTTCCCCCAACCAAGGACCATGCCGTTTGCTCTTTCCACTTCCTGAAGATGAATGTGATTCTTCCTGGCGACTCTCCTATCTCTCGTAACATCTTCTGAAGCCAGGTGAGACGACGGGTGGTGGAGATTGACGAATGAAATAATGTCGTAGGTTTGAAAGTTTGCTGAAAATGTCTCAGGAGAGATGGCGAATTCCAAGCATCTTGTCCTGGAGGAAACCATTTCCTAGGCACAGTCAGCCTAGGGAAATGCATGAGAAGGGCGATAAATAGTTCACGGCACTAACAGCATTGAACACAGCACTTCTTTCACATCGTGAATACAATAAGACAATTGAAAATGACCAATTTCTGCAGTGATCGACCTTCTCTGTGGAGGAGCTAAGCCTTTCATACGTCATCACTGCTCTGGTCGCTATGGCAACGTGAGCATACAATTGGCGATTTGGCAAGTTTGGCTTATCGTATGGAAGCGAGAGATATGCCATTCGAAGGAATTTTGTTGGTATTTAAAAAAAGATGTTAATTATTATTACCGCAGCAGTTATGAAAAGCAGTACTGTGATATTTCGGAGCAATATTATTTGGTTTTAGTCGTAGACGCCACTATTGGACTTGCAGACGTCCTTGCAAAGGTCCTTCCACTCCCCTCTGCCCTGTGCAATCTCCCGGAGGGAGAGGAGATCAGACAACGTCTTGAGTCCCCTCCGCCCCACTCTCTGCAGGTCACGGGATAGCACGATAGGCAGAGTCGTTCTTGGCCGTCCCCTCCACACTGTTTCCTTCACCTGGTAGTAGTTAATCATAGCCGCCACAGCAGGACATCCGTCAGGCATGCGCAGTATATGGCCAAAGAGTCTCCATCTGGCTAGGCGAACAAAGTTAGATATCATACCTCTACCCAGGGAAATTATATTATGTTCATACTAAATTACAAATCCTGTGATCTTTAGATACAAAGTGAGGGATCACCAAGATCACCGAAGGTAACAAGGAAGCTTTCCAGAAAGTCAAGCAAGTCATCCCTCTGGTCCTATGGCCACAAGGACACTGAAGATGAACCAGTAAGTAGTTGATGACCTGCATACAGACTGCTTCTAGCTCTTTGGTCCTCTTTTTCTTCTTATAAATTAACCCTTGGCTCTCCACCTGAGTCTAAAAAACTTGTGGTACAAAATTACTACAAATTACAAATTAATGATCTGATATCAGGCTTGGACTTGTCTATTTGCCACCTTCGCGTGCGGACCACGACAAAACATTGCCGCCGATGTGCACCAGAGAATCACTCCTTTATTGTTCAAACTTTTACTGAAGTCTTTTCGCTTTAATAGAAAGCTATAAGTATGTGTGTATCGAGGTATGTTGTGACTGTGTGTTCATTTCTCCTAAAATATATGGTTACAACAGGAATTGGAACAGAGTGAGTGGTTTCATCCACGTTGCAATCTTGAGGATGTGACAAACCTCTTGTCCAAAGCCAGTAAGGTAAGTTGCATTGCTTCGACTTGTCCACTGTCCGCTTAAAGGGGAAGTTAAGGCAAAAATTAAAATTTCACCAGTTGTAGTCTTCGGGGTGCTGAGTCGAATGGTCGTGGTCCGAGGAAGCTGAGACGCTCCCTTCCTACTTGAATCCCAATCGAACTCGCGCACTTCCACCGAAACTGGGTGACTGCGCCCTACTAGATGGGGATTTGTATGCAAAATGTCACTAAAAGCGCCATTTCGTTCTTATAAAAGCACGGATGACCGCGATTGGCCCATATGTTGTACTCTTTTGGACGCTGAGTCGACTGGTTTTGGTCCGAAAAGGCTGCGATGCAGCGTTCCTCCTTTATTCCCAATCGAACATGGTTGAACAAGCGGTCACGTGCTCCTGGGTGCCCAAATCACCTGGTCACCACGCCAGCAGGCGACAACTTTCACACCAAGGTTCAACTCGAGTGACAGGACTGCACCCAAAAAAGGTCAAACAGGCTAGTAAGTTGCACCCTGCAGGCACGGTGACCAGGTGACTGGAGTACGCAGGAGCACGTGACCGCTTGTTCAACCATGTTCGATTGGGAATAAAGGAGGAACGCTGCATTGCAGCCTTTTCGGACCAAAACCAATCGACTCAGCGTCCAAAAGACTACAACATATGGGCCAATCGTGGTCATCCGTGCTTTTATAATAACGAAATGGCGCTTTTAGTGACATTTTGCATACAAATCCCCATCTAGTAGGGCGCAGTCACCCAGTTTCGGTGGAAGTGCGCGAGTTCGATTGGGATTCAAGTAGGAAGGGAGCGTCTCAGCTTCCTCGGACCACAACCATTCGACTCAGCACCCCGAAGACTACAACTGGTGAAATTTTGATTTTTGCCTTAACTTCCCCTTTAAAAGAGGGTGATACGTTCGGTAGAGATTGAGTTCCAGAATGGTGCGTTGCGTAAAGATTGAGTTCCAGGATGGTGCGTTGGGTAGAGATTGAGTTCCAGGATGGTGCGTTGGGTAGAGATTGAGTTCCAGGATGGTGCGTTGGGTAGAGATTGAGTTCCAGGATGGTGCGTTGGGTAGAGATTGAGTTCCAGGATGGTGCGTTGGGTAGAGATTGAGTTCCAGGATGGTGCACTATTCATACTCTCCCTGTAATGGACAGTGCGTCTTCCTCTTTTTTGCTAATTCCAAGCCTATGGCTGCTTTCAAGTGATTTGTGACTTGTTACACGCCGATCTCTTTCTTCAGTAGACAGCAGAAAGCATGCGCGACTCAATCAAGACGCCCTGCTGTAGTACTCTTCTACTCTGCTGCTGCTGCATTCTTGCTATCTTTGAATAGGCGTTTGCAATTAATTGCATTACATTGAAAACGTCTCAGCAGTGATGTAATCAAACTAGAAACATGAAGCAGCCTGGTCAGCAGGGAAAGAGTCTGGATGGTGTAGTAGCATGTGCTGTGAAGTTCACATCCTGCTTGTTTTCTGTCTGCATGTATGCTGTTTTGCAGGATGGAGCATTCTTTGTGATGCCCTCACAGGCTTCATTCAAAAACTTGATGCTGAATGTTTGGCATAATAATGATGTTCACCAACTTAGGTAAGCATATTGCATGGCGCACGCGTGTGTGTGTATGTATGTGTAAAAGAAGGCAGTTCATAGCTGTGTGGTGTAGACCAGGCTGAATAGTGGCGGTCAATTCTTCAGCCTTGCAAGCTGTTGATTGGTGCAATCCCAGCACAAGTTGCTATGGCTTCTGCTGTAGCATCGCTATCATCACCTCCAGCGATGGGCGTCAAATGGTCAATGGCGTGTGTGTATGGCTCCATTCGGAGTTAGGTATCCCTTGCGGCAACCAAGCTAAAGTACTGTGTGTGTGTCTACAGGGATCGATTTACTTTGATTTTTTGTATAGCAGTCACTGCTACACAGTTATACAATTGACTAGCAACTCCCAGTATTGATTAGCAGTTTTCCTTCTTCGAAAGTTTACATGTATATTTGTACAATAGCAGGATTTTGTACAGAAGAGGACAATAGCTGCAGTTGCTATTCGCTTTTCCAAGCGAACGGTTGACCTGAATATTTTACATTAGGGTTTACGCTTGGGCTCGTTACAAGTTCAGCGTCCATCCGACTTCGAGTTCTTCACAGCACAATAGGGCAGTTCCACTGATTCCTTCGACAAAGAAAGCCCAGGAAAGCGCTCAAACGATCGTGACACTTCATTCAAAGCGCACAGAATTTTCGCTTTTCTCCTTTTCTTCATCGAAAAGAATCGACACTCCCTGACGCGTCCAGTTCTTTTTCCCGCTTCTGGACAGTGATCAGATTCACTGACATGTTGGCTACATGAGACTAAGAACCATCTACTTCAACTGTGTCTTGTCGAACAAAAACAAACTGAATTGAGCTTGACGGTGAAAGAAGAAAGGAGAACTTAAGGGAAAGTCGCCGCCGTGTACAAAACTTCAAAAGACTGCAGAGAGGGCAGTCATGTACGACCAGTGCTACAGTAGTGCAGTGTCCAAAATCAAACAGAGCGCGATCCACGACCCGCGCGCGGACTGAGCGGGACAGGCCAGTTGGTTGGAGTAGTAAAATACTACTCCCTAGTCAGCAGTGTGTACAACAGTCGCATGTAAACTGCACACAAACAGTACAGAATGGTCTTTGTACATACCGGTATGCATAGCCAGTGCATCGCAGTTTTGGGCGATAAAAAAACGAAAAACGAATCGCAGCCAGTGAATTTTGATTCGTAAATTGCGATGCGAACCCGGATAAATCGATCCCTGGTCATGTGTGCGCGTGCATAGGTCTTGTGTGTTCTTGAGGCCTTTATCAGATCCACCCTGATATACCATCTGCCTCTAGCGAGTAAAAGTTCATAAACAAGATAATGCAACTGTGGTTATGGGTCCGTGCGCGGCCCGCTGCCTTCATGACGTAAGATTTTTTGGATTGGTTTATTTAATGTTGAAGAACAAACAGGCAGTGTTGCCTACAGGCACACAAATATAAGGGAAAGGAAAAGATTAAAAGAAAAAATAGAGTAGGGTTTAAAGAGGAAATATTCCACACACTCAAACGGCTCTTATCCTGACGCCTCAAATACGGGCACGGCTCTCTACCGGGAACCTTCATCTTGAGTTCCTATGGCAAAACTGCTTCGAATTTGGGGTTTTGAACTTTTTCGTATGCGCTAGTGCCTATTGTCACTGCCAACCGGTGTAATCCACACATGTTCATCAGTGGATTGTTTTTTTATCCTGAACATGCGCAATACGTGCCAAATAAACTTCTTCAAGAACTGAAATGGTCCATGGAAGATGAGCTGTCCTGAGATACGGGCAAATCTGAGATACGGGCAGTGCCCGGTCCCAAGGCGCCCAGATAAGAGACGTTCGAGTGTAATTATTTGACCAGTGAGCAACGTTGGTCAGTGAATTTTCAGGTGGTATAAAAGAGCGGTCTGGAATTGACCTGGTTTCTCCAGTGATCGTATAGATGCAGGGAACTTATTCCAGAGAGCGCTCATGCACACAAACCCTCAATCTCTCTCACCAGCACATCCGGTTATGCTCGATTTGTTCAAGTACCGACACTATCTCTAGGTTTTGGGTACATGAACTTCACTTTTGCACGAAAGTTCATCACAAACCAGAGGGAAAGTGTGGGGTTCGATTTTCCCCAGTGCGCGGACCGCAACCTCATGATGCAATGAAGGCAATGCGACGTGCATTTGGCCCATAGAAAAGAGATAACGTAAAACGGTTGGAAACTTTTGTTTATGGACTCTTGACACAAGTGGTCTCACAATAACTGACTGCATTGGGTTTCTGGCCACATGACAACTGTAATTTCTACACTTGTGCTTGTGCAAGTCTAAGGCCCTTAGGCTGTACTCACACTACTTGAAAGTTTGACGCGAATGTCGCGTTCAAAACTAGACAAAAGTACTTGAAAAAGCCTTTCCAAGCACACTGCACTCCAGTGACGACTTGAAACATTTTTTGTCAGCAAATTACCATGGAGAAACATGATTGTCATGTGGTAGTTTTGCAAATCGCGAAGCTGCGTTCCTTCAATTTTTTTTGCGCTCGATCAACTTATTTGAAATTTTCAGTTCATGAGAAAAATAGAAACAGTTATATCTTGCTTGGATCGTGGAGTTCATTTGCCATGCCTCGCGAAGAAGTAGCACATCGTCGACGGATGAAGAGGTTTCTCTCCATAGCTCGATGAGCTTCTTCTCCAAGTCGTCAGAAAACACTACGCGAGGCATGATGTCGGTACAAAACAATGGTACAAAAGAAATGCGACAGAAACGGCAATCAAAACAACGGGAAGCTACTGGAAGAAAGAAGACGGAAAATACTCGGAAAAAACACCACAGAATTCAGAAATGACAGGCAAAAAAAGGAAACTACAAGTATATTATGTACAGGAGCAGTACGACCACGAGGAAACAAAACATGAAAAATATTCTGGAGCCTTTCAACGTACAATAGTACTCCGGCCTCCTGACCTCACACAGCTTTCCAAACAGCTTGAAAGCAAAAAACCTCGTAGAAGAGGGTTCCGTTTCCGCTGAAACCTTTCAAGCGGCTTTCAAGGGCTTTTTTTCATTTTCGCAACCGTCACCGTGGCAACATTCACACGTAAGTCACTTGTATGCGGTTTTTCAAGTAGTGTGAGTACAGCCTAAGGGCAAGCTGGTTTTTCTTCACATTCAACAACACCACACAGCAAGCCTCGAATAGTAAATGTCCATGCTGACGTGTCCAACAGCGAAGAGAGGGGAAAGGTGAGGTAGCTGCCGTTGGACGTGCAAGTCCGAAAAAGAAAGTGCAATGGGCTGTGATTCACTCGTACAGTACTTACTACATGTAGTACTGTACGAGTGGCAAAAAACAGATTTCACGTCAGTATCACAGTGTTAGCAAAGGATACACTATTGTGTGGGCACATTTTTGTTTCTTTTGAACAGAATTCTTTGGCATAAATCAAGCAGCTATCTACTTTGCCATGCCAAGGAGGAGGATGTGGTAAGTCTGACCTGGCTCTTGGTGTACTCATGTACTCATGTGGATAATTAATTTGCTTAGTAGAAGAGAACTGGGTATAGTCGTCTTCACTGGCACAAGAAGGCGATGAAGAGTCCAGGAAATGTAAACATGCTCTCTAATGATCGATCAAACATTATCATCAGCTTGTGCATGTGGTGGATTCAGATTAAAATCGCAGGTAGGTGACCCTCACTAGTTAGGCCCTGGTCACACTACATCAAAAATGCTGCGTCAGCGTCTGAATCATGACTTGTTCCATGGCAACTGATGAAAACGCGGGAAATTTGAGCGCCTGACGCGAGCAGATCGGCTGTGTTGCCGTTGCCGCTGCAAGCACTTGCATGATAATAACAGTCCTTTGAAAAATAGCGATTTGGTTCGCCACAGATTGGTTTTGTGAAGTGCGTCAGGCCGCGACGGCAAAAGCAAAAGTGCAGTGTGACTCCACACCAGCGTCAAGTGCTTGGGTTTGACGCTGCATCCAGTTTCAAACTAGACATAGTGTGACCAAGGCCTAAGGGGGTTTCCCAGTGTGACTAGACATGATTCCGAAGGACTCATCAGCATGACTCATCGCACTGCACCAAAAATGAGGCAATGAAGGAAATCTGCCCAGCGGGCACGAAATACCCAGCCACATACAGTCGACTCCTGATATAACGAACACCATTGTGCAGAAGAATTAGTTCTTTATATAGCCGAAGTTCGTTATAACGGAAATCCACTCACACTATGCAAGCAGCAAGTCACGACTGACATCAGCGACATGTGGCCCATGCCAGTATGAGTGCACTTTGTTTACATGCAGCAGTACAAGATTTGGTTCATTATAAACGAAAACCGTTCGCTATAAAGGGTCAATTTTGTAGGGGCTCAAACAGGGACATGGAACAATGGTTCGCTCTATATCACAAAAATCGCTATATGCGAGTTCATTATAAGTGGAGTTGATTGAATTGACATAACATGGGTTTGCATATATAAGCGCAGTCTCCAGTAGAAACTTGATGTCAGTACGGTTAAAAAATGCAATGTATTCATATGTGTGTGTGTGTGTGTGTGTGTGTGTGTGTGTGTGTGTGTGTGTGTGTGTGTGTGTGTGTGTGTGTGTGTGTGTGTGTGTGTGTGTGTGTGTGTGTACACGCGTGTACGCGCGGTGTGATGTCTGCAGGTACACGCTAGTGTCCAACAACTGATTGATCACCACACTGAGCAGCCTATCCACCTGACATTTGGAAGCAAAATACGTCTCACGAAACCATGCACCGCACACACATAGATGAACGCTCTCCGAACCTTTGTGCAATCTCTTGTTGCTCTTTCTCAGTCAATGCTCTTCTCTTTTTAGAGCTTGTAGTGTTGCTTTTGTCAAAAGGTTGGCTGGTGGCTGACAAATATCTGCTTCCACCAGGAATATATTTTGACTTACTTTATAAAGATGAATAAGTTTGAAATGAACCTAGCATCAAGACATATACACTAAAATATTTTTCTAAAATAATTATCCAGATGGTGAGCCAAGGGAAATATTAAATTGAAACAAGGAAAACGGTGGGGCACATAACACATAACTTGTGCCCCATCGTTTTCCTTGTTTCAATTAAATAATTATGTTACTGTTATGTATGCCCTTGACTACCTGCCAAGCTTGTATTATATAACACGGCAGCCATATTTTATTCTGTGCATGGAGGCAGAGGTGCTAACCGAATTACAGGAAGTGTTTTGGGTTCATAGCGATCATTCTACAAACAATATGATCCCAGGGATTTACAGATTAGACTATTGCATGAGGGCCGTGAAGAGTACATGCGCATTCGGTGTCCATGAATCGTTTTTCAGTGTCCAAACAACAAAACTTGGACAAAACATGTGGCTGAATACCAGAAAGGGAAAGACTATCCACAAGCACCCGGCACAGTGTCATCAAGTAGGAAGCTTGTGAGACACTGGCAATATGTGTTGGGATATATATGCAGCAGCAGCAGCATGCTGGTCAAGGTCATGGTATGGACTAACTTGAATTTCCCTGTCATCAGGGAAGAAAAAGGTCAACACTTTGCTGGTCTCACCGGCCAGCCAACTAGCTTCAAAGTAGGAGTTGAGTTCACTCTTCAAGAACAGCTGTCCATCTGCTTGCGTAACGCTGGTGGTAGCTGTTGCCGTTGGTGATGTGTTACATATAGTACTGTGCGACCATGCCTGCAATGTTGCCATGGTCACATCATAGCTGTCGAGGCTGCATAGTGCAGTCATGGCAACCAGGGCAAGCGCCAGTGTGCGAGTTACATGTAAATGGCAGTAAGCTCTCACCAGTCCTGCACCACCAAACACACAAACACACACACACACACACACACTGAGGATACAATAGGGCTTGAAAGTGCTACGTCACAACTATAACAGCACTGACTTTTTCGGATCCACTTGGGTCCAGTTTTCGAATGGATCCGTACATGTTTCGTTGGTTTCCTTCACAGCATAGTGACACTTCCACTGGTAGTAACTGAACTAGACCCTCCCCGTCAGAGACTCACTCCTGGTACAGAAAAATCACACCTACATGTATGTGCGACATTGGTAGGGAGTTCAGTTCCGGTCACTGAAAAGCGAAAAATGCAGTCACAGCTCGCCTGTACAAAGTGAATGGGCGCCTCGTGACTGCAGTTCGAGATGCAGTTCGAGGCCCGAGTATCTTCTCCCGCGGCCTTTTCGGCCTTGTCGATGCTATTTTTAGGTAGCTGAGGTCATTACCTTTCCAATGGTGCCACACATGCCATGCTTCCAAAAATAATGCCTCCGCGCTTGGCGCGGATGCACTTCGAAGTACTAATTTCGACCAGATCCGTACTCGGCCCCGCGAGGAACACCCGATTTTCGTGTTCAGCGGCCTCGAATTAGCCTAAACCAAGAGGATTCTAGAACATTGAGGCTCGCGCTTTATCGCGGTAGAAGATGATCACAGAAACCAGCCCACGGCGATTTCCTGGTGGTAGACGAAAAAATCGAGTGAACTGCGCACACACTGTAGAAGCAGTGACGGTGAAAACGTGTGACTTGTGCAAGTAGGCGCGCACGGCGTGCACACTGCACTGCATGCATGCACACATCCTGTATCGCCGTGTATGCACCAGATAGTGCAGTGCTGGACGGAAACCACACGGCTCACATACATACTTGCATCTACTTCTGTGACTACTTTCTCCCCCGTTTTCCGATCTTCAATCGACTATAACTCTAGATTGCCTTGGAATTTTGGGTTCAACTTTTCACAGGTTGTTTCTCACATCTTCCCGGTTTAGAAAAACTAGCGTTTTATGCAAAACTCGCGAATTTGGTTTTTCGATTGAAGTCCCTAACATTGGGCCTTGGGGGTCCACCCAGCACATCCTATACTTCGCTGTGGGCAGAGTGGATCCAAAAGTCAGCATTTGTCGTTAGATTTTGTCATTTTGACTTCTGAAGATTGATGACGTCATCGCTTTCAAGTCCTACAGTAGACTCGTACGCCCAAGAACGTCCAGGCTGGAAATCTAAGAACGCCCCAGCCTGGATTTAAGAACGAACTCCAAGATTTTTAAGAACGCGACATTTTTTGGTATTTCACGTTTCCGAGTACACGAAAAACAAGTCCGCAACCACAAACTCTTGTCGGGTCCTCGCGAAAACATCACCCAGTGCAGCGCTACATACTACACGTGCATGTAAAGTGTACAACCGGTACATGTAGCGCAAAGTGTCATGTTGTACGAGCGTCACGGTACGGGTCATGTTGGACGCGTAAGAACGCGAAATAAGAACGTAGCCTGGGGCGCTGAAAAATAAGAACTTTGCTAGGCTGGCCCTCTGAAACCGCGGTTCTTGGGCGTACGAGTCCACTGTATACTACTATAATTATACTTGTAGTGCTGATCAATGAAATCAGATCAACAGAGTGCATCCCAAAAGTCGGTACTTCGTTAGATTTTGACATCCAGTGGCGCATCACCACCAGCTTCTTTGTATCATGCAATCCATCGGGACAGGCACAATCAAATCAAAAATTGGCACGAAAGGAGGATTGCTGCCAGCAGAAACTCACCATGCTGTACACATGCTTGCATGACAACGTGTGACATACAACTTCTCACATCCATCTGCTCATCTTGCAAAAGCTGTACAGCATGAATCCATGCCGATAACTTGACTTGACCTTGACGCAGAGTGAGAGTAAGGAAATGGAAGCAACACAATAGTCGTGTACAAGTGCTCATCAAGATAATTGAGATACACAGCAGCAGCTAAAGTTCTCTACAGCAGCACTACAATGGAGTGTAGAGAGGTGTGTTGGCTGGTGATGCTGCAAGTAGGAATTACAGCATACGTACCCCTGCACACCATACACCCACTGATACACCATGCACAGACCGACTACAACGTGCCAAACGCATGTGCGATGTACCTGCAGGCAGTGGCACTTCCACTATACTACACCACACCACACCACATAACATAAACCTCGACATAACACACGCTACGGCGCGGTCCCCGACGTGCGCACTCTCGATACAACGTAAATTCACGTGCACGGTACGATTAAGCGGTAGCTGTAGCTAGGCAGTTTAGGCCAGTTTAGTCCTACATAACGTAAACCTCGGCATAACGCACCCTATGGCGCGGTTCCCGACGTGCGCACTCTCGATACAACGTAGATTCACGTGCGCGGTACGATCAAGCTGTAGCCTGTCGTCGTAGTTAGCCAGTTTAGTCCTATTGTGCATAATATTATATTCTGCGGCATTGATGGTATCTGATGTCGATGGTGGTACAGTGTGTATATGTTTGCACGGTTAAACCCGCCTTGTAATACCCTTCATGCCTAATGACTTACTTGGTAAGACACAGGATTGAAACACCTGGCCGATACTCTGCGCAGCCAGCATACGCAGTTGCCATGACAGCGCTAGGTCAGATGCCTGCTTCAATGAATCCAACCACTGCACAACAGCAACAACAGAACATGCATGAAATGTTACTATGGTAACTACGGAGAAACAGTTCAGTTCTACATTAGTCTGGATAGACACATGCTACTTGTAGGGAATGGTGTCCGTGGAACCTCCTCTGCAACCGCTCTCTGGTGAGCAGTTCAGCCTCCGGTTTGCGTCCTTAGAGGACAATGCGCGTTTCGACATCGCTGCCAGTGGGGTTTGGGGTGGCCGGTTCGAACGCACAATGTTGGATTTATACGGGTTCTCAACCCCTATGCTGCTTCGAATCGCGCTGCCTCAACCTCCGCTGTTTATGCCCGCCGTGAACGTGAGAGGTCCTTCACGTCCCGCTACCTCCAGCGAGATCCAGTAATTTTGAAAGGTGCGTGGACCGAGTTTCACTCGTTTTATCAGTGTATTACTATATAGTTATCAGTATATTACTACAGTGAAACCTCGTTAGGAAGAACACAGATAAGACAAATGCTTGCTTAAGAAGAACTAGTATTCCTAACTCCATTGGATAAATCACTGTGTATTCACTGGGAATAACATACGGATAAGAAGAACTCCCGTTATTGCGAACAAATATCATCGGTCCCTTGGTGTTCGTCCTAAAGAGGTTTGACTGTATATAGTTATTGTACAGTACTGTGCACACTATAGTGAAACCTGGTGTAAGCGACCACCTGCTTTTAACCTGCTTTTAACCTGCTTTTAACCTGCTTTTAACCTGCTTTTAACCTGCTTTTAACGACCGTTTTTCCATCTGCCCCCGGGGAAAATTGCGAAAAAAATCGCAAAAACGCGGGGAAAAACGCGGCATAATATGGCATAATTTGCGGTGAATTTGCGGTAAATATGCGGTAAATATGAGGTGAATAATATTGATGGGCGGCAATTTTCAGTGAGTATGTAGTGAAATCAATCAGTTACAAGTCTCTGGTGTAAGCACTCGTCATATTTGAGTAAAAAGCCGCCACGATGAGACGTTGCTGACCGAACAGTGCACTGTGTGTACGTGTAGTGCAACAAAAAAGTTCAAAAAACGCGGGAAAATCGCGGAAAACGCGGTCTTTAAAAAAATCGCAAAAAACGCGGAAAAAAACGCGGCCGCGGAATCGCAATTTTCCCCGGGAACAGTTCCATGCACGGACAGTTCTACATAGAAACTGCACTGGATACAGCGACCACCTGCCTTGCTTGTGTTGATGTTTTAGAGTACACTCGCTCTTTATCATTTACTCTGAAATATAATCGATATAGTATCAGGAAACGAAATATCCAACCGCTCCCCCTCAGACCATAACAAGTGTTGACATGCTTACACAACAAAAGTCACGACTCACAAGTGTGTCACTGCTCGTACTTCCATAAGCACATGTTGATGTTTTCTGAAAGGAAAGCTGTGCAGGCGGAGGGGGGGGGGGGGGAGGAGGACATCCATCTAAAATATGCCCATCGCCTATTGTTTCTATCATTTCTCATTCTCTTCGGCAGTATTGCAGGGACTCGACACGCTCTAGCTTCTCAAAATGACACTATGACTATGGGGATACATGTTGCCTCCCACCTGTTGCCATGCATCCTGTGCACCATTTGGATGGTGCTTCGGGTGGGAGGAATCAGCAACAACTCACTTTTGTCCCTTCAACTCAATGCAAACAGGCATTTTGGACAATCAATCGTTCGGATAATAGGCACTCTACTGAGTGCGTTCGATTACACACTTGAATCGATTCATGAATCCATTCGCATGCATTCAAGTCGTTCGATTTCATGTCAGGAGCCCTGGAATCGATTCGGAATCCATTCACTCTATTCACATGGGGTGATGTGAATAGCGCGAATCGATTCATGAATCGATTCGTGAATCGATTCGCGTGCATAATCGAACGCACTCACTGTACCGTGGATACCCCTGTTTCAGTAGTTACTTACTGTTGTCCACATATCATCCTCAACTGCCAAAGCATTTGATGAACGTAGCAGAGTTGACATGAACAAGAAGACATGACCAAAGCACTCCCAGCTGCAGCAACAAACAGCAATTCATGGGGGAAGCACAAAAACATAGAAACCAGGTGACCGGTTAAACTTCAACAACTATTGAAGTTTTACCTCACATCTGTACATGAGTTTATACAGATGTGAGGCATGCCCCCCCCCCCCATTCCCTCACAAAAGCAAGTGGGCAAATGAGCCCGGGAAGAGTACTAAGACCTGCATTTCGTTCCATTCTGCCCGCATCCACATGAGTTGAATTGACCTTTCGTTGCTAGCCAAATCGCCCGCATTATATGTTTGAGGGCACGAAAATTGGCAACTGACAGGCAAACCAGTAAACACTCAAGTCGTCGGAAAACAGAAATAACAGAGGAGTTTTCTGCAGAGCAAGATTTGAACAGCACACGCGGAAGAGTGGTGCACCGGATGCACATGCGCATATTTAGCAATGACATCGCAGTCAGAGGATGCATGATCATCAGACTAGGTATGAGTGGTAGATGTTCCACGTTCATTAACAGGGCTTAGCGCACACGCTAAACCACCGTAAATATCCAAGCAGCCAGTCATGCTGTATAAGGTAGTGAGTAGCCATGCCATAACAGCTAACACACCATAACAGGGCCTTCATGCGTACAACTTACTTCTGGTGTCCTCTTTTCAATAGGTTACAGCAGCGCACGAGCAACTACACAGCAAGAACACATACATGATACACAAGATCACAACGCCATGAGACATCCAAACACATCTTGGACGAGAAGTCAATCTGAAAATAGAGCCACACTTCACTCTCCACAAGAAATACAGCTGTACAGAAACGAAACAACAAAGATAAATCTCCAGTACAAGGAAGAAATACTCACCATTTTCAGCATGTCGCATGTCATACCACTCTTCCCCTCCATCCTGTCCAGCAGTAATGAGCAACATTGCGACAAGACATCTGCAGTCTACATACAAAGGCAATACAGGGAAAAAGTCATGTCTCAATATGTGCAATACAGGGCATAAACAGGCGTCGTGGAGACAAGAAACCTAATATCGATAGAAATAAAGTGAACGCATTCATACCACGCCACCAGAAGAACAATAGGTAGGGATCTCCACTCCACTCCACACATTCACTTTATGTTACCATAATTTGGTACTATAGTATTTCCTTTGTACTAGTCCAACTCTCAGTGTGACGAAGATTTCTGATGATTGTCACATGAAAACGATGCTAAAATCCCTACATATTGTTCTACTGGTGTTGTGTCATGAATGTGTTCACTTTATTTCTGTTGATAATACAGGGTATTACATAATATTATCGATAATAGATATCAATAAACTGTTGAACGGTACCTTTCGGCTGTTGAATAATACAAGAAACTAACTCTCCTCCTCCATGCGCTCTAAAGCCGACCATTGCTACCCTCGGTAGCCATTACTCACACCAATAACTTCAAACAACGAAGGGGTCACGGGTAAAACATTTCCTTCTGACAGCTGTTTCGCCTATCAAAGGCTCGTCAGAGAAGGTGATACTGATATTGTAATTGACATGACGAGCCTTTGATAGGCGAAACAGCTGTCAGAAGGAAATGTTTTACCCGTGACCCCTTCGTTGTTTGAAGTTATTGGTGTGAGTAATGGCTACCGAGGGTAGCAATGGTCGGCTTTAGAGCGCATGGAGGAGGAGAGTTAGTTTCTTGTATGATAATAGATATCTTAAAAGAAACAGCCGAATGGTACCGTTCACAGTTTTATTGATAATACAGGGAATGGAGATAAAAAAGTGGAAGTATTCCAGTGACAGTTGCAGTGATGGAAAAATAGAACACAGCTATCGAATCGGACTGTCACCCACTAATGCTGGCAACTCCATCACAATGAATGTTGTACATTGCAAACGGACACTGGAGAATACCTACTCACTCGTACATGTACATGTATGTGCGATTTTAGAACAAGTGAGGTGACATACCTTCTGTATACACAATGGATGGAGATTCTCATCAAGGAATAGCTCCATTACTGCCGACAGACAATTCAACAATTGCTTTGACGGCTGTAGGATCAGCGCTGGGCTGGACTCATAGTGATCTGCCTTGACAAGAGTACCTTCCTGCACAAACACACACCACATGCAGTATCAATGTCAACCATGCCAATACTGTAACAGTCTTGTCAGTAACTGAACGAACTCTAAACAACTTGTATCTCCAGGTACAATCTAGACTGGAGGATGGAAGGTGAATGAAATGACAGCTATAGTCGGCTACAGATCTCAATGTCAGGTGTTTGAAGACAGGACCTAGGGAGAGAGTCATAAATTCATACTTCAGTACCCCAATCCACTTACGGAGGACCTCCGTTAGTAGAGCGCCATTTACGCACTCAACGTAGACAACTTTCCGTAAGTGGAGTGCAAACTCGCAAGTTCACAGGTTTTTCCTGCCCACTTACGTAAAGTTGCTCAACTTTACATGGTGCGGAACCTCTCTAGTGTCATACCTCGTCATCATTACGGCCTGCACCACGACAGCTGTCATCTCCGCCACCACTGCCGCAGCTGATGGCATTCTTTCTCGTGAACATAGCACACACCGATGAATAGTAGTCCAAAGTGGCAAGCTGAGTCTCATAACACGGTGAGTGCAACAAGGCATTCATCACGTCTTGTTTCTTTCCAGCCGCTGGCTCCTTTCCACCTGCACATGAACAAACACCAAAAAAACAACAACACATGGTACAATATCAAGTATGCTTTGAAGTGAAGAAGACAATGTGAAGCAGAGCATTTTTAAGGTCCGACAGAAAAGACGTACACAATCTGAAGAATACCTGCCCGGCAGTAAATCCTGTACAGACTACAAACCATGTAAAAGCAAGTTTCAGTAAATGACAGTGCGCAGTCAAACAATAACACTCAGTTAGCAACACTGGCCCAGCCTGGGATGTCAGGTGTTTAACTTCAGCCTAAAACATGCTATGTAGACCTTCATACAACAATCAACAGCCCTCTTACTGATACTGCTAGTGTGCAGTAGAATATGAATTCTTTCCTTCGCTTTTCGTAGCGATAGCATGGGGAAGCGCAGCATGCCTCACCATTCTCACTGGTCTCTCCAGATAGACAGGACATCTGTTCACCTTGCCTGTCCAGTAGTACACGAGCGAGACTTGTGGATACTTGGTGATCAGCCATATGTTCAGCGGCTCTCCCGGGGTGATGTGTGTCTGTGTCAGTGCCATTGGTACTCTCCCCTGCACGTTCAGCCCTCGGTAGTGGCGATGCATCCAGCGCATACTGTTCAGCAACGGTGCAGACGTATTGGCGGATACGATGCTGTGCAGACAGAACATTGTCATCAGCCACCTCACCTGCAATAGACAATACAGCACACACACACACACACAATACCAATCACGGAAGGCCATTGGATGCCAGGTGCATGTGTAGCAGAACTGCCATTGGGCCATGTGTTAAACTGCCGGGTACCCCAACAAGTCAAGTTCAAACAGACGCACATACACACACGCACGCACGCACGCAACCCCCCCCCCCCCCCCACACACACACACACGCACGTGCAGACACTAAGGTCTGGATTTGTACAACTCAAGGCATACAAGGCACAAAACTAGCTGTAGGCTTACAGGTATGAGCATGATCAAATCAGGCAGTTAAGTCTGTCCAGTGACATTAAACTCTATGAGTGACAGGATGAAGCACACTTCACAGAGCAAACTAATCACGGTGTTTTACTATTGCACAGCCATCTGGCCTTGAATCAGCTACACAAATATCAAACTGCAAGGTAAACGAAGCTGTGCAATCTAGAAGATGCAAAAAGCCAGTGACAGCTCATGCAATGTGAATTGCCTCTATCTGCCTGCAAACAACGTTATCTCACATCTTGCAAGTCTGTACTACCTCCTCTCAGCATCAGAGGCGACAGAACAGGCTTGCAAAGATGTGGCGGGACGTTGTTCGTGGCTATATAGAGGCTGTAATGTTTGGCATGTGTTGACCACCATTCTACAGACAGTGATCACTCTACTTACTGGTAAGTGTGCAGCAGCACTTGGCAAACAGCTGTACAGCCAACGAGCGCACTAGACTGCACGCGTTCTCACTGCAACAACAACATCAACAACAAACGCATACACATCAAACAGGCAATGTACGCTATTTGCTCTTTGATGACTGACCAAGTGCCATGAAACTCTGAGTAACCCCTGAATCAAGTTTCCCACCATTGTCAACTTATGCTGCAAGCTCTACTTCGTGTAGGGAGCACTCTTACAAGACAAGGGTACTTTGGCTTTCTGTGTGGATAGTCAAATTTAGCAAGCGGGCCTTAGCGGATACCCAGTACCCAGTAGATACTTCAGAAGTACATGTATGTCAAGTGCAGTGCGCTCAGCTGCAGTATTAGTGGAACCAGAAAGTATCTACCAATACACGCTAAGACTTGCAAGGTCGGGGAATGTCCAGTGACATTGAACTCTATGAGCGACAGGAGAAAGCACACTTCACAGAGCAAACTAATCACGGTGTTTTACTATTGCACAGCCATCTGGCCTTGAATCAGCTACACAAATATCAAACTGCAAGGTAAACAAAGCTGTGCAACCTAATAAAGACAACCACCAATGGCCAATGCAACACTTCACCTTCCAAACATGAAATCAGATTTCTACTCATGATTACCTGGTGACAAGCCAACGTCTTTCCCAGATTAGTGGAAGCAGTCGGTGTATAGCAGAGAGTGCTGCACTGCTTGGACACTGGTCAATGTGATACTTGACCAGATGAAACAACTACAACATGGACAAACACATGCAAATACACACACACAAACACACACACACACACACGCACACACCCACCCACACACACACGTACACACACACACACACATGCACACACATGCACACACATGCACAATGCACAACCCTCACATGCATGCATGCACATAGAAAAATGAATTACACATGAACAGTGCTCTCTCGGCTAGTGGTACCTTCAATGACATTGTCTGAACAGTGCATGTGATGTACAAAGGCTATCTAGACTGGTGCATGGCCATGGCAAACCAGCTGGGTGAGCTGTACAATCTACTTCGAAGTAGACAACGCCTGCTATTTGTATTTTCCCTCAGAGAAGGGGGGGGGGGGGTATACACACGTTATGTACATGCATAATTATGTAAAATCGATGACTACCGAATTGGGTGATATGGGTTGGTGCACTTCAATTTGTAGTCTTCTTTTATTCCAAAATCAGTTCTACATAACCAGACGGTAAGCAGCTGCATTCGGCCGTTGAAAGTTTCTGCGTTGGCATTCACCACCACCATTGCGCTCTGTGGCCGACCACCTACGCACACTCACTTGCCCACAACAGCAACACGGGGTTCCTTCGAGCATTGAAGTCTTAGTGACTGAAACAGCTGCCAGAAGGAATACAACTTCAATGCTCGAAGGAACCTCTTGTTGCTGTTGTGGGCAAGTGAGTGTATGTACGTGGTCGGCCACAGAGCGCAATGGTGGTGGTGATTGTCAACGCAAAATCTGTTCTATTCTACTCTAGTCTACCAAGTAGCCAACACAAACACCGCCTAAAGAATCCAACACAAACACAGCTGAAAGGACATTGGAGCATATGCAACCTACATGTAGTCTGCCTGTCTCTTACTTGCAACAGTGTTCCATGAAGAGTGTTGTAAGATATCTTCTGTTCATTCTGCACTGTAGCGGTACCAGTAGCAGTAGTGGGTAGCGAGGATACTAGCATCTGCATGACACTGTACAGCTCATCAACAGATACCAGAGGCACCAGGGACTCTGCAGCCATTACTCTAGCCTGCCAGACGCGTACACCACAGCACCTGTGCAGCACAGCGACGACAGCGACGACACCACCACCAATCACACCAATCACAGCATGTAACAACTAGGATCCACGAGGAATTTACTGTCACAAAGAGCTCGATTCAGCGTACAGTAACCACAGCACAGGGCACTACTGTCGTCCACGGCAGGAGCAGTGCTGACACCAGCATTGGCACATGTTGCATTAGTGTCTGCGTTGCTCCACCTGTGGTATCAGTATCTGCAGTGTCAGCTGTGACAGTAGTGGCAGTAGTATCTGCAGTGTCAGCAGTGGCAGCTGTGTTATATCAGTGTCAGCGGTGACAGCAAAACATGTGAAGGGCAGTGTTTTTTAAGTACTGTCATGGACATGGAAATCTGGTCGAATAACGCGGGGCCGGCGTCTTCAGTGCGTACAGAACATTGCATACAGTGCACGTGTTGATCGTATTCATACACACGGCTGCATGGCCAGCGCCCTGGGCAGCTTGATCTCCCACTAGATTTCCATGTCAACGACAGTACAAGTAACTAGTTCCCAGAGTGACAGTGAAGGACTGTGTCTCCCAACTCCTTACAGTCACACTGATGCTCTGTGGTCACATGAAAGCCTCTGCAAGATCATTCTGCTGGTGTTCTGATCTAGATCAAAACACTGTGTGTATGTGTATGTGTATGCGGCGGTCATCACAGGTTATCGGTGTCCAACAAGCATAACACGTCAACAGATGTCTGCATTTTTACCTCATTACAAGTGGTGTGAACGACTGAAGGGAAAACGATGACACGGACGGAATAAGATGTGAGAGTAGCAGTAGCAGCGGAAACAGTCTCGGCTCCAGCATGCTAGTAACACACACACACACACACGCACACACATACAGACACACACGCACGCACATGCACATATAGCAGGTGTAAAGAACAGAAAACAAAACTCCCAAGCTGTGCATGCACAATGACATTGGCAGTGCTGAACTAAACATGATGAGCAGATGGACACTGGCTGCTAAAACAAAATTAATACAAACACACGCTGGCCAGCTGATGCAAGCAATGTTACCAGTTTCCATACTTGGGTTAACAGCAAACGCTTGAGCTGTAAAATCTGGCTATCATCACAGCTCTGGTACCTATGTCTTGGTCTAATGACATGTCAGTTGGCATGAACCAGTGAGACCCCTGCACCCTTGCAGCCTACAGCCTACTTGTATTACATAAAATAAAGTTGCAGCCTGCATACAAACGAAATTAGGGGCTCCGTTCCCCCTCTGTTTATACTTCTACCCAACTCAAAAACCGAAAAAGGACCTAAAAACTAAAGGCGCTCTGATGCAATGTACTGAGCAAAGGTGTCGCGAACAGAAGCGTACCTTCCGCAAGTATTGGCAGCATCAGAGTGAGGGCTGTGCATGTCACTTTGCACAGCTTCAGTGAGCAACTGCAGTAGCCTAGAGTAGAGGTCAGGATATCTTGCAAAGAACTCACGACCTGTTAGCCTGCACAACACCACCGAAAAAGGACATACTAGAACAGACACAGTACAGTGTGCAAATGTACATCGCATCCTAATCATGGACACGTGTGTATATTTACATGTACACTCAAAAGTCCTATACATCCACACACGAACACACCCACCCACACACACACACACACACACACACACACACACACACATGTACACACACACAAACACACACACACACACACACACACACACACACACACACACACATGTACACACACACAAACACACACACACACACACACACACACACACACACACACACACACATGTACACACACACACACACGTACACACACACACATTTACGTGTATACCGGTACCTACATGCCCACTATTGTCCACATAGTTACATCCTTCCACTGACCTGTTTGTTTTAGGCTGACCAGGCCTGGCGGTATTGACACCAAATATACGGCCGATCAGGGCACGGAACAGCAAAGTGCTGGAGTTACGGATCTACAATGAAACCAACATCAAGTAGCGCAAACAACCTGAAATGAAACTGCATGATGGAGCTGGCTGTCATGTGCTGGTTATATGTAGAATGACGGAGCTCTTTTCCAAATCATTCCTTTCTAGTAAGTGCATAACTGTCGGGCAAAGTCGGACATAGATTAAATACATCATTTGTTCAAGAAGCTGCCACCCTTCTATATACCGGTAACACGAATACAGGAGATATGAGGCTGTTTTGCAACTTTAAGTCTCAAGCTGCCCCAATTGTGTATATATACCGGTACCATCGCTTACATCAAGTCAGAATAATGTTGGCACAAATCTGCACATGCAAACTCTCAGCTTCCTCCTTGAAAACATATGTGCCAGCACAATGCAACTTTCTTTCGAGGCAAATACTGAAAAAGCTTCAAAAAGACACTGAAAACCCCTCTCCGGGCAAAGATCTTCAATCACTAAATCAATCGAAGAAAGTAAGCTGTTGCAAACTTACCGCCCACACGGAATGTGCAAATCCCTGAATAGCCAAGATGAGGGCATCGGCTACAAACGGCAAGATATGAGGCCCTAGCTTTGCCTCACGGAACAGTGCGCACATGATGTTGATAGCATGCACCTGGAAATTATAGAAATAACAAATACAATGACATTGTTATACCAGAAGAGTAGAGGTGTGTTGAACAAAATATAAGCACAGTGCTTGTGATAGAGAAAATACGGTACATCAAGGTTACTAAGTTCCTTCCAGAAGCTGAGCCATAATAGTATACTCAAAGTATGTAGTGCAGAGCAGCCTGTGAAGTGTTAGTATACATTATACATGTACAACCATTACTTCTTCCCTTTCACGCTATTCACAGTACATGTCCATGCTAACTCTTTGACAGTACTTTCTGGAGTGTTCCAGCCTGGCTGGTCAACAACTATACTATATCACTCATTCCCCCATCACAGGAGAAACGTGTGTGGGAGACTACGCTGCTGAAGTGCTGCTAACCTGAGATAAAGCGGTGTCAACCGTTTCCCCTGCTTCAACTGGCTGCGATACCAGGTGCATCAGCTCTACAGAAAAGAAAGAACCAAACAGTGCAGCGAGTAACGGCACAAATTCAACTCGTCAAAAGTAGCACATGACATTCATATACTGGAAATCCACATTGGGAAAAAAACATCACATTCCACTGCAGGTCACCAAATAAAATTCTAAAACTGTCCTCATCAGTTTTCGATCTAGTTAAAACTTGAACTAGCCTGTACAGTAGTTGAGTAGAATTGAGAATGTGAATACATGCTCTACTTTGTACAGTACTCAAGAACTTAGTACAGTTCGGAGGCTACCGGCAAGCACTTACCTTGAACTACCAGTTTCAAACATGAGAAGTTTTGACTAGATGGCTGTGTAATCAATATAGCCTGAATGCAAGGCACAGATGCAGGCAAGCACGTGTCAAGACTCACAAACATAGGTTAATAGTGATGAGTGACAATGTAGTGCAGCAGCCACACAACTACTCAGTATATTGGGTACCAGTGCTAGATGTAGACGGTTTGCTTCACCATCGGAAACGGCGCAAAACATGTTTCGAAATTCAGCCATTGCCAGTTTTTATTTATTTTCCCCTTCCCGTAGCCAGGGAATATAGGCCAATATGGAGGGAGGGGGCGATAGCCTTTTTCTCAGAATGCACACATGCACGCGCATGCACACACCAACACACACCCACGCACGCACGCACACAAGTGAAAACTATTGATGCGCCATACTGGGTTGATAAGCAGTGTGCAATATTACATAGACCTAGGCTTTGTTGGTTTGTTTTCATTTTCTTTCATTTCCGTCGTCTCCGATGAGTGCATCCTAATAAACATGCTCAGATAGTACCGTGTGTGTTCACGATACCAGCACATACCTGCACATATCTAGGTAGACCAGCACTACGGCGTGTGACAGACAGAGCACTATCACTGCAGGACAGTGATGCTCTCAGGTCATCAAGCAATGACCTGACCCACTCCAAAGGTAGCTGATTCAGACTGGGGTCGGAACACCTGCAGCACAGAACACATGTATTTCTACCAGGGCATACATACAGACTATGTGAGGCATCATGTAGCCCCTGTCTATCTCATGATCATCACCAATAATCAGGTCTCGGTGCAGTTCACCGTGCCTACAACGAAAGGAGCAACTCTCACCAAACAGTACAACCCTTGCATGGATTTGTCAGCCCTCATTCTAGCATAGGTAGTTTCAATACTATCCAACACCCTAGCAAATTTTTTTAAGATCAACAAGATACATGTACTTATGAGCAGAATTGTTGAGTGAAGAGCATTCACTTCACAATGACAAAATTCCCAAAGACTAAAGGACCAAAATTGGCAAAACACTGCAGGCCTGGTGATATACGAGAAATGAATTACAATGTGGTTATGACAAACCTTTGCAACAGAATAGTTCAAGCTACACCAGAAACCCCTGCCAACGTGGATAGAATGTATACTGACACTTACCTCCACAAATGCTGGCATAGGATTACAAAGCCATTGTGTACTTGCTCAAAGGCACCAAGATGTCGAGAGGATATGAGCTGCTTCACAAAGAAAGCTCCAACCTCTTGCACCTGTGGCACAAAACATCAGCAGTGCAGGACGACAGCACATGACCTTGAGACAAGAGCTGACTGGCTAAGCTTGGTTGGCATGGGGGGGGGGGGGGAGGAGAAAACAGAGATGGATGGGGAGGTGAAGGAATTTAGGTGTCTCTGGCACTGTGAAAGATTCGTGAATACCAAGTACGTAATAAGAGTACATGTGCGCAAATTGCAGCCCATACTGAAGGCTGAGTGCACACAGCAGTTTTAATACAGTCAAGTAGTGAACACGACAGCACTGTACCTGTGCAGCAGAAAGCAGGACTAGATCTAGTTGTGTCTTGCACATGACATTGGGCACACTGCACACTTGCAACAGATGAGCAAGTAGAAGTGCTGACTCCTTCAGACACCGCCAACTGCACACGACCACCAGCTGGGATTGAAAATCTTTAGCTGCCAAGTCAGGATTGGCTGATAAACCAGCATCTGAGACTAAAAAAGAAAAGGGAGTGAGAGTGAGAGATAGACAGGCAGGCAGACAGACACACAGACACACAGACCGACCGACAGACAGACAGACACACAGACAGACAAAAGCGTAAGTAAGAGAAAGGCAGAGAGACGGAGCACTAATAGTGTGTCATAGGAATGTTGTGAACCAGCACAGACGACAGCAAGAACACATAAACAGAGCGTGCGACTACGCACGCGAGTTTGGAAAAGCAGACTTTGCATGGCGGACTTCTGGCAGAATTTTTAGAAAGAAAGTGCATCGTATACCCCAGAAAACACGGTCCCTTGAGTGGTTCAGATCTACAACTATTAGTGAGGAACACTTGCTTCACTCGTCACAAAATTGTTCAAGTATAAAGCAAGGCCCCAGCAAGCCATGGTATGCAGACACTGCACTGACATGGTCCAGTCTACATTATAGATTATAGATTGTGAGTCGTTTGGATTTAGTGCTGATGGTGGTATATGCTTAACCTATAGACACACAAACATGATTCATCACACACAATCAACTTACCTTCATCCACACAGTAGCCTTCCGGTGTATCGTTACACACAACTGGCTGCACTACACAGGCAAGCTGAATGCACATCTTAATGCAGTCACGCAAGAACTCGGCAGCTTGGCCGGACTGAGACTGGTCAGCTGATAGCTGCTGGATAAGCTTGGCAACAGATGGTTGCGAGAGCATGGATCGTAGTGACATTACTAGACCATACAGTGAGCATTGGGAGAATGACGCTAGCAACCCTACAGCACAGCAGTGAACAACACGTCACAATCACAGACATCACATTGCAGATGCACAATGGAACATAAAATCCACACCGCATAGCTCTGAAATTAGTGTCCATCTTTGGTTGATTTTTAACAAGCACATACACAAACACATTGCCCAAATGAGAAGTATTGCTCTGCAGCCCTGCCTACATCAATTAACTCACCTTGCGACTGGGCGATGGCAAGCCGATGATTGATGCATGACAAGTACTGCTGCCAGAGCTTCAACATACGGCCATGAAGTGGAATCTGAGCAGCTCCTGATATACTACGAACACGATTTTGTGCATCTACAGTGCCAGTGCTGCTCTCCAGCTGTTCTTGGGGAATAGTTAGCACAGGAGCACTTGCGGACTGCCCTGATGCAAGAGGGCATGAGAACAGCTCCACTGAAAGCTCCAGCTCAGCTTGGCAGCACTCCACAAAGTTCTAAACACAAGAGAGTACATCAGAATACATGTACACGGATGTACGCACAATATATCAACGAGAGCACAATAAAAGTTATCGCCAAAGTCACACCAACCTCTTCGAGAGCACAATAGATGACAGAGTCAAAGCAGCCAAAAGAATCCCGGTGTGCATGCACTGGCAATGTTGCGCAGGTGTAAGTGTGGCTATTATTGGTGATGCACTATGATAACAGCACAATCACTTACCTTGATAATGATTTGCAGTAGATACTGGGAAGTCGTACAGTCCTCAGCGCGGGGGCTGGATGCTAACCAACACATGCACTGGATGTAGGAGTCACGGTACACTGCGTTCTATGCAACACAGAGAAACACCGGCCACGTGCACCACATTCAAAGGACACACAGTTATCATGCATGGAAAAGTCGATATTGATACTGATGATCTGATTGCCAGCTGCTCACCTGAGGAGCTCAACACCCTAGAGACCCAGCCAGGTGCTATTGCCTTCACCCTGTGCGCATACACCAGCTGCTCAAAATTACAAACAACACTACCGATGTTCTCGGATGGAGAGCCAAGTATAGAAAAGAAAAAGGGACCAAGGAACTACAAGAGCTGAGCTGATTGTTAGTAACTGGTGGTGTAAGTGGACAATATAGCCTAGCTTGTACTTCCTTGGTCCCTTTTTCTTTACTACCGATGTTGTGAAGACATAAAGAAATTCGATACCGCTAACATCTGAACTGTGTTGTTGGGAAAAATAAAAACAAAGTAGAAAATGATGTGTTTCGCTCTAATAATTATGGAATGTGGGCAGCAAGCATGCTGTCCATGAGCTACTGCACCTCACACTCGCTTGTACGCGGGCAATACTGGCTTGATACATAACCTCACGGCTGACACCGTTCAGTCATGTATCAGCCGGCATTGCTCTTGTACTCACTCGTACCCAGGCACTAAATCATACGTATAGACCACGCTTCGCCAGGGGAATTTATATTTGTGTTACTACAGGAGTTTACATACTGCTAGTAACTCTAGAATGGAAAGGACCGGCAATCCCAGAAGTCGAGAACACAATACTTTAAAGTTAAAACCTCATATTCGACAGGATAGTTGGCAACATTCTACCCACGTTCCACGCCGAACGCAGTGGCATATTCAAACTTGCATGCACCATGATGCAGCCTACCTGAAATCCCAGGGAGTTACTAGGAAGAGCAACGACAAGCAGTGTGACGAGAAGTTCCTGATTGGAACTATACGATTCATTCAGTACGTTGTTGATGAGGTTCTGAACAACATGTGGTTGACTAAGAATCGCTGTGGTACTGAATGATGCAACTGGAGAAAGACAGAAGGCCAGACAAATTGCGCACAAAGCACCTACTGAACAGATGAAAGAGAGCAGGAGGGGGAGAGAAAAGGGTGAAAGTGTGTGTGTGCATGCGTGCGTGCATGAGAGAGAGAGAGAGAGAGAGAGAGAGAGAGAGAGAGAGAGAGAGAGAGAGAGAGAGAGAGAGAGAGAGAGAGAGAGAGTGAGAGAGAGAGAGAGAGAGAGAGAGAGAGAGAGTGAGAGAGAGAGAGAGAGAGAGAGAGAGAGAGAGAGAGAGAGAGAGAGAGAGAGAGAGAGAGAGAGAGAGAGAGAGAGAGAGAGAGAGAGAGAGAGAGAGAGAGTAAGTTACATTTATAAAGACAGGTAAGTCTAACAAATGAGGACTGAGACCTCTACAACAGGGTTTTTACGCCTGAAAGCAGGTGCATGATTTAACAAGCAGGTTGTCAGTCTAGATTGAGAGAGAGAGAGAGAGAGAGAGAGAGAGAGAGAGAGAGAGAGAGAGAGAGAGAGAGAGAGAAAGAGAGAGAGAGAGAGAGAGAGAGAGAGAGAGAGAGAGAGAGAGAGAGAGAGAGAGAGAGAGAGACAGAGACAGAGAGAAAGAGAGAGAGAGAGAGAGAGAGAGAGAGAGGGAGAGAGAGAGAGAGAGAGAGAGAGAGAGAGAGAGAGAGAGAGAGAGAGAGAGAGAGAGAGAGAGAGAGAGAGAGAGAGAGAGAGAGAGAGAGAGAGCGAGAGAGAGAGAACATCCCATCAACTCAAACTTACCAGGACTGGGGAAGGCATCAACAATGACGTGTAGAAGGCGCAATGCAGCAGTGCGGCGTTGAAAGCACGCAACTGGCTCAATGCATGAAATAAGCAGTTCCACCAGCCATGTTAAGAACCCCTGGACAGAATAAAATACAAGAAGATATGACGGACAAAGATGTTGGGACTTCGGCGGTAATGAGTTATAAAGAAGGTGGCTGCTCCGATTGTTGGACCTCATGCTTCCTGTCGACTGACAGGACTGACTTTATCAGGTCAGTCAGCAGGAAGCGAGAGATTCAACATTCGAAGCAGCCACCTCCGTCATAAGAAGATATGACTCGCATTTTAACAACACCAGAAAGCTAAACGAGAGAGCTTGGAAGCTCAGGGCCCTACGCTATGCTTTGTTGCTTAGCTCATCGTGCATGTTGTTAGAACTGATGGAAATATTTCCTGGGACCGGCGCTGACTCTGCCGATCACGGGCGTTCTGGAGTCGACGGGATCTCCCAACGACGTTTCCTGTGATGGCGCTGACTCGCCCGTTCACGATTATTTTGGAGACGACGGGATCTCTCTTCCAAAGTATGTTTTTGCTGACGCATCCTATCACCTATTCGGCAACTAGCGTCCATTCTAATTCCATTTCCTCCTCGTCTCCCTATTTCTTTCCAGAAAGTCTCCCTATACATCAGGGAGTCGTATACATAATACGACGAATATTGTGGTTAGCTGTTTGTGGCCAGCTGTGTTTGATGGTACGGCACGGTACGGGACAGATACGGGAGCCAGCAAATACTGTGGCCAGCTGTTTGTGGCCAGGTACGTTTGATGGTACGGTACGGGACTAGACAGATACGGGATAGCGCCAGGCGTGACACAAACAAACAAACAAACACCAAATTAAAGCTGTGTGGACCCTGGCTAGCGCCAGACGTTACTGAAGTAACGTCTTCTGCATAGCTACGGGAATAATAATAGATATGTCAGCACATCATTTACCACCATGCAACATAAATATAAAATACAGTAAATGGAACAAATGCATACCGTGAAACTCCTCTAATCAGGACTCCCAGATCCGGGCACTGCTGTCTAGCGGGCGCCTTTAAGACCACCCCTTCTTGAGTCACGGGATTGTCAGACCAGTGCCCGCTTCGAAAGGTAAACCGAAAATAAAAATTACATGAACTACTGAAGTAGTAGTTTTATATGTTACAATCTTGTACATCGCATTGTAAACCTGACATGTACAAGTCTGCCAGGAGTCAATGGTTTAGTTGATTGGCATTTTCGCATAAGTAATGTCTAGATACCTGATCTACATGTACTTTGTAGTTTCAGCGCACCACCAGAACTCACCACACACATGTCCAAATAACTCTGGTACTTTTCTAGTTGGTCTCTTCGCTTGGCAGTGTCCCGTTCCGACGGTGAAGCGGCCATACTAGCTTGTTTACGGAGCCGGTCACTCTCTCGCACCGCCACATGTAGACTGGCGTGCATACGCAAGAGTACCTAGCACGCAACATAAACCATGGTAGTGACACAAACAATGAAGACAATTTTAATATGAATTAATGTATCCACAACCAGTGTTCAGATGTTGATGCTGCATGTAATACTGCAGGAAGAAGCAAGTTTCAACCACTGGCCGACCAAGTGGTCAGATCAGGTACAAAAGGTATCCTCATTAAACATACCGGTAGTATGTGCTACCAATCTAGTACAGGGTACACGTACTCCATCACCCAAGATAGGACTTGGCAGGAATCCTACCGGTATTTGCCGTAGCTGATGCAGTGTGATAAATACAGCAAATGATCGGAAGAAGAGCCACACTAAAATACCTTTTTCATTGATGTTTCCAAACGTTGGCGAAACGACGGGTCCTGGCTGCTGAGATTGTATGGCAAGAAGAACTGCATGAGGTCAATGTCCTCCACTGACAGTGGTTCCGATGTCTGACGTGATTCGCAGAGAAGAGCCAATGCATTGAGACGTACCTGAGCATAGCGAAGGCAGTACATATTGAATACACATACTAAGGTGCATTCATGGATTAGATCACATCATCAATAAAAAGCTTCATACAGCGAAATACACACACACACATACACTACTACTACTACTGCTATCAATCAGCTACCCCTTGGGGTCACGCCGCCCTCCACTCAGAGAACTGAGCGCAAGGTGAGGGGCAGTGGTGCAAACAAAACAGGAAGTACAGCAAAATGAATTGAAAAAAGGAAATCAAAACAAGCTGCCATATTGATGGAAAGGGACTCACAAACAGAGGAAGGAAATATCACAAACCAGATGAACAGTCTGCTGTAGGTCCACTATAAGTATAACATGCAACGACTGAAAAAGGAACAAAATTAATGTGAACATGATGTTCTGTTCAACAATAACGTCTGTACGCGTACTGCTTCGGCCTTCATGCACCAGGAAAGCACCATCTTGAGCTGGAGGGTGGGCACCAAACGTCCCACAAGGGCTCCACAAGACGTACTTTCACGAAACGACGAGGAGTATGCGCAGCAAGCTAACATCACTACACCATCGCCGCACGACGACTGGCCACTCAGGTCCAAACAACACGGCAAATTCACAATTCCAGCTATCACCGCGCAGGAATAAATTGTTGCGAGTGTGACCTGTATCCTTTTTTCATCCAGGAATCCACTTGTTTTGCCGAACGCCACTGCATTGTTACAGGCTGGGGATTGATCCGAGGGCTCGCCACGCCACTGCGGAGGATGCGGAAAGGACGCAAGAAGACGGTGACGGCAACAAATTACCCGCCCTGGTCATCAGCTCACTGAATGTCCTTCCGCGCGAGCGAAACCGGCTGCAAGGCATGAAAAGCCTACTGCCAGTCAATACCCAGGGACGACCCTGACCAGAAGGCCAAGGCCGCCCCGTGGAGGAGGCCAACAAAGAGAAAACCAGGAGCTAACAAATCTGCTTCCTCTCCGCGAATTTTCACACACACACACACACATACACACACACACACACACTCTCTCTCTCTCTCTCTCTCTCTCTCTCTCTCTCTCACACACACACACACACACACATACACACACACACACACACACACACACACGCGCGCGCGCGCACAGGCACGCAAACTGACCTCATCATCACTATGAGCCAAAGCCTGCTTCAATATGCCAGCATAGTCACTCCACTGGCACATGTCACCGGTTGTTGTCTTGCTGGTGGTGCTGCTGGGATTCCTGTGCTGGTTGGATGCCATTTTCTGACGAGTACTGCCAGTCCTGATGTGATGCAGGCACAGCAGAAGAGCTGACAAGATGCCAGCGTTATCTGAGCAACAAAAATACACAATAACGCCACACCGTCACGGCACAGTATGTGGAATACGAACACAATGCAACAATTGGTTATCGAATTGAGAGGCACCTTCCGCGAAAGTGGGTACATGTACAGTGCGTATCGGTTATAGTGTGGTCGTATACAAGAATATACTGCTTACAAGAATGAACACTCATTTTTTCATAATCATAACACATATTTTATGTGTATGTTTATTCTTACAAGCAGTATTATCGCATAGTAGAATATATCGGCCCTAAGAATGGATTTTGTGTAGCAAAATATGCCAGATTAGTGCAAAGTGTATCGCCTGTAGTAATAACATCTGTGCTCTGTGCATACTCAATACAATAATATTCAACACAAAAAGAGAGTTATGTCCAAGGGAGCATTGGAGAATCACTTTTTCTGTTCAGTCGGACTCTTTCTTCCGACTTCTCTCGTATCCGCTGCTCCGCAGTCGCCTAGCACGACCGCGAGATTGATCCGTGTGTACGTGTATCATGTGTACGTGTCTACATGCCAAACGTGCGCGCATACATGTACATGTACATGTATGATGTCACACGTGATTTATCGTGTGTAAGAAATATCGGCAATAAGAATCAAATGTCGTTTTTCAAACACCCACGCTATAACCGATACCTACTGTACATGTATTCACATTTTTCTTAGGAGCTGCATCATCTGGACCAAGCAGCCATACTGGAACTAGTTCACCCAACAGAGAGTGTGTGAGAGAGAGAGAGAGGGGGGGGGGGGGGGGAGCAATAGTATTGAGTAGTACCACAGCAACAGACAAATACAACTGTCACCTAACAGCCAGATCCAACTTCGCCCGGGCCACCCCATTTTTGTACTTGAAAGTACACAAACCTGTACTTTTGCTGGTTCATTTCTCTGGAACTAAAATATAGGGCAGCATGTGACTGGATACTGTGGGTAGTATCACAAAGAACTTTACGCCTACCTCCTTGCTTGTGCAGAGCAGCAGAAAGAGAGGTGGACAGGTATGCCAGACTGTTGGGTGTGTTGCGAAACAGTACAGGTAAACAAAACTGACAACAACAACAACAACAACAACAACAACAACAACAACAACAACAACAACAACAACAACAACAACAACAACAACAACAACAACAACAACAACAACAACAACAACAACAACAACAACAACAACAACAACAACAACAACAACAACAACAACAACAACAACAACAACAACAACAACAACAACAACACATACATACACTCGCATGCACACACAGGCATAATAGACAAAGGCACATATATGAGCACACATGCACATGGACATGCACATCACAATACAACGAAAGAACGCTTGAAGCACATTAGCAATTACTATCATTATCTGGTTGGTGGCAAGAATTCTATAGAAGCAGATCAGCTCTGATCCGTCTCATGTCAATGATCTCTATTTACCAAATCTCATCCACAGTCAGCACAAACTACGCTCATACCCGAACTACTTCGGAGTTCACACACAAGTGCATCCACAGTGCAATTAGAATCAGACAACAATACATATACGGGCCCATTGAGTCAGAGTGACCATGCAGGATACTGAAAAGGACGCTGCTACGCTCAATCTGATATTGTGATAGATGAGCTGTGGTCACCACTCTACACTGCGCTCTTAGCTCACAAGCTCCACTTGCGCAACAACACAAACAATGCCAAAAATCCAATGTTCTGTTGCACAATCTTGGACGGAGTCGAACAAAATAACAGAAGTGAATTGTCCGAAGGAATATTGTTATTTGGCTGGTCATTTCCCAGCAACAAAGAAAACGTGATACAATGTAGATCCATTCCTGTCACTCACTTCAGTCAGGTGTGTCCTCACGCGGCTACCACCAGTACATAGCCAGTGCAATAGTGGATCAAGCCATGTCCTCTGCCATGCTTCAACTAGCAAAGTCGTGTGCTCTTCTGAAGACTGCTGCTGTTGCTGATGCTTTTGAAGCTGCTCATAGTGGCAGCCACACAGTTTGTTGAAGAGATCACTGGCCTGAATGGGGCAATAGGCAAAGAGGAAAACCAGCCACCAGTCTCATCAGAAATAAATTGTAAATATTTACAAAATAGACAGCAGCACATTGGTCAGGAGTTATGACTTCATTGCATTCGGGACATGAGTAATGGAGCAGATGCACAATTTCAAAGTAAGAAGGCACACACTACAGCTGTCCAGGATCATGCTTGGCAACCTAGTGACTACTCGCATTACACATAATACCAATGTCAGATCAGAGTGCGCCGGCAACATCACAATCTTCCCAATCTCTACAATCTCCACCAACTCACACAAGTCATTGAGGAGTGAGACTTACAGGAGAATGCAATTTCAAATCCTTGATCACCGCAAGAAGGTCATCGGGCAAGGTGGGGCATAACTCTAATATGAACACAACATCAGTGTGCTGGGCGAAGCTGGCAAGTAATAGGTACTTGCCACGGATGTGCCAAGACAGATTTAGCAATGTGTGCAAAGTTGGCCGGATAAGAGACTGGCTTTGTGCAACATCATCTGCATAGCACAATGGAAACAATAACGGACAAGAAAATGAAAAGGTAAGTTTAAAATCATATCTCGCAATTTCAAATTCGTACCCACAATCAATGTAGTACTCCACCATACAACATACTAATTGGCTGTTGCAGGGTTCTGGAAATGGATGCAGAAACACTACACATTGTAAAGACCAGTACAAGGGCACATGATCTGCAAGAAATCGCACGTGCCTTATCAATCCCTGTGCCATTTCGTACATACACCCCTAAGTCCGGTAGTCGGTACATTGTATTGTCAATATAAATAAACGCTGCGATCAATAGACAAGGTTCACTTTGTAGTCTGCGACGTCCTGACTACTGAATGGAGCATCTTGTTCTCCTT